>NC_021167.2:12985270-13004162 GCF_000331145.2 Cicer arietinum | reverse complement strand
TTTTTTTTAATTTTTGGCAAGTGACTTTTTGTGTTTTTTAAATTTATATATTAATATATAATATAAAATTAATAATATTAATATATAATATAAAAATAATAATATAAATCGGTCGGGTTCGGGTATCGGCGGATTCAAATTACTCATCCGAACCCGACCGTATAAACCCATATGAACCCTTATTTTTCACCCGCTTAACCCATCAACCCGAGGAAACCCGTCCGCAAATTTAAATTTTATATTGAGTCGGCCGGACTCGGGCGGGTCCAATAATTATGTCCACCCCTACTTTCTGGTTTCCATTTTTTTAAATTAATTTCATTACTTAATTTTATTTTTTTAATTATTTAATTTATTCATTTGTTACATCACTCACCCGTTTGCCACATAAGCTTTAAAAAAAAAACCAACTTACGGCAATATGATTTTAAAACTAGATTGAACTTACATGGTTGGTAATTTTATCATTTAAATATATATTTGGTTCCTATAAGTTAGTATTTTTTAATTTATTTTCATCCTTGTAATTTTTTGGGTTCAACTTTAAGCATGTAAGTTCAAATTTATTTTAAAACCATCCCTGTTGTTGGTAAATGTTAAAAATTGATGAGATGACAATCGAAGAAATGATAGGAAAAAAAAAATGTAAACTTACAAGAACAAAAATTAAATGAAAGCATAGAGACGATTTTCGTCCATTTAAGTTTGTGTTTATTTTTGTTTTGATCATTTCTTAGTTTGCTATCTTAGCTTTTTTTAATCGCCATTAACGATAGAGACGATTTTTTTATAAAAAAAAAATTAACTTATAGGGTTGAAGATGAAAACAAAAAAATTACAGGAACAAAAATAAAAAAGCGCAAACTTATAGGGACCAAATATTTATTTAAGCCATTTTATTTTATAGTTAGTCTAATTAATTAAGATTGAATTGTTGAATCTTCAAAATTTGAATTTCTAAAGTATCGTTAGTCTAATTAGTGAAGATTCAATTGTTACATCATAAAAGTTAGAATTTCTATCCTATAGTTATTTTAGTTAGGTTAGATTGAATAATTGCATTATCAAAAATAAAATTTCTATATTATCAATAGTCTAATTAGTTAAGATTGAATTGTTCGATCTTTGAAATTACGATTTCTAAGAAATAATTGGTCTAATAAGGTTAGATTGGTGGAATTATATTTTTTAAATTATAGTTAGTTTAATTAATTAAAATTGAACCATTGGATAAAATCAGAATTTTTATATTATAGTTAGTCTAATTAGTTAAAATTAAACTGTTGAGTTTTTGAGATTGTAATTTTTAAGTTATAGTTAGTTTAATTAATTATGATTGAACAATTGGATTATTGAAGTTATAATATCTAAGTCATAGTTAGTTTAATTAGATTATATTGAACATTTAAATCATCAAAAATATAAGTGCAAAGTTTTCTTTAGTATAACAAGATTATTCTAACATTTCAATTTTAATTAATTAGATCAAGTAGACTAATAGTGACATGAAAATTTTAATTTTGATAATTTAATAGTTTAATTTCAACTAATTAGACTAACTATGACATAAAATTTTTAATTTGAATAATATAATTATTCAAATATGAATTTAAAATTATATTTTTGATGATCTAACCATTCAATCTTAATTAATAAGACTAACAATGACTCAACACTTCAACTTTTAATGTCCAATGCTTCAACTTTAATTAATTAATTAAACTAATTGAGCAATATAAATTTTAATTTTAATAAATCAACAATTTAATTTTAATTGATTTTTTGCAGATGCGACATTAAAAAATGAATAAAGGGAGTATTTATTTATAAGAGTATATGAGGAAATTGTTTTTTTTTAATTGTATTTAATAGAATAAACTAAATAAGCTCTTCAATTATTTAATAACAATAATGGTCCTTCAATATTTAAAGTTGAGATTTTTCATTTAACATCAATTAATTTGTATCCACTTATACATTAACTTGCAACCAATATTTTTATTTTGGATAGAAGTCACAACCAATAATTAAAGGCTAGGTTATACATAAACTAATTTTTAACCTTCATCAAAGAAAATTTCTGAATCTGCTAATAAAATCAATTAATAGTTTATAAAAATAATTTAATAAAAATACTTTTTCTCTATTTCGTTTACCATATTTTCTTAATCTATATAAAATAATAAAATATTACAATTATTTTAAAATAGAATTAAAAATTACTATAATATACATAAAATTGGTTTTCACACTGCAAATATAGATAAAACATTATTTTTTATTTTCGTAAAAAAAGTGAACATTGTATATTTTTTTCACGGGAAAAGAGTGAACATTAATTGTTGAGATATGAATTTGGATTTTTTTTTTTTTTTGAAATCTTTAAATTTATAAAATTTATAAATACGGATGATTATGCAAAACCATATTTTCTATGGGTAGTTTTAAAATTAAATATAATATTCTCTCGTAATTAATGAGCAACCTAATATAGGTAGCAATACCCAACTAATTAAAAGGGATACCATAGATTTTACCTATCTAGGAATATGTCTCTATCATATATTTACGATACTGGGCCCTTAAAAATCCGAGAAACTAATATAATATCATACATGTGTATTGCGTGGAAAGAGAATCCTTCATTATATATTAATAGCACGATTGGTTACAATTTATTCATATAGATACACTTCTTCAATTTCTTACAAAATTAATTTTTTTCTCTATATTCACAATCATGAAAGACACTATAGTACTTTACCCTGCTTATGGGAGTGGACACTTAATGTCTATGGTTGAATTAGGAAAACTCATTCTAACCCATCACCCTTCATTTTCCATCACAATTCTCATCCTCACACCACCCAACAATAAGAATAATGATTCCACCACTCAATACATTGCCTCTATCTCTAACAAATTTCCCTCCATAAACTTTCATTTTATTCCTTCCATTTCACTCACTTTAACACTCCCACCTCACTTACAAACCCTTGAACTCTCCCCTCTTTGCAACCATCATGTTCACAATATTTTTCAATCCATTTCAAAAACCACAAACATCAAAGGTGTTATTTTGGATTTCCTCAATTATAGTGCTTCACAAATTAACAACATACTTGATATCCCTACTTACTTTTACTTCACCTCAGCAGCTTCTATGCTATCACTTTTTCTTCACCTTCCAACTTATCACAAAAAAGCCACAAAAGCTATAAAAGACTTTAACATTGACACACCTATTGAACTCCCTGGGTTGCCGACGTTATTCGTTGATGACTACCCCGACGATGGGAAGGATCCAACTAGTCCAGGTTACCAAACTTTGCTTGAATGTGCTAAAGTATTTAGGGAAAGTGATGGAGTTATTATAAACACTTTTGATGCTTTTGAAAGTAAAGCTATTAAAGCTTTAAGAGATGGGTCGTGTGTTCCAGACGGAACCTCTCCGTTGATTTTTTGCATTGGACCAGTGATTTCAACCTTGTATGATACAGACGAACATCAATGTATGAGTTGGCTCGACTTGCAGCCCTGTCAAAGCGTTGTGTTGTTGAGCTTTGGGAGCATGGGGAGATTTTCTAAGGCTCAATTGAATGAGATAGCACTTGGATTGGAGAAAAGTAAGCAAATATTCTTGTGGGTTGTTAGAAGCGAGTTAGATTTAGATGAATTGAGTTTGGACGAGTTGTTGCCGGAAGGATTTTTGGAGAGGACAAAGGAGAAGGGAATGGTGGTGAGGAACTGGGCCCCACAAAGAGCAATATTGAGTCATGATTCAGTGGGTGGGTTGGTGACTCATTGTGGGTGGAATTCAATTTTGGAAGCTATTTGTGAAGGAGTTCCAATGATTACATGGCCGCTTTACGCTGAACAAAATCTTAATAGAGTGATTTTGGTGAAGGAAACAAAAATTGCATTGAAACTAAACGAGTCAGCGGACAAATTTGTAAGTGCATCTGAGTTAGGGGAGCGAGTTATTGAGTTGATGGAATCAGATAAAGGAAAAAATATTAGAGAAAGGATTTTGAAGATGAAAATAAGTGCTAACGAGGCAAGAGGAGGAAGTGGATCTTCTCTTGTTGATTTGAAAAGGTTGGGAGATTCATGGAAGGAGCTTGATTCTTGCAACAAATTATCTCCGAATTCCCCATTCCTTATTTATTGAATTGGTTTGTGAGAATAAGCCTAGAAAAATGTGTTATATTAAGAAGTGAATTTCACATCACAAGTTTAGTGTTCTACTTTTATTTTAAGTGGTTCGATTTTTTTTTTTATAGCAGCAAAAATGACGTTTTGATAAAATGCATAATTCGCACAAGCGCATGAAATGTTGAGAGAATATTATATTAGATCATTAATCTAACGTCGTCGATATAAATGTGAATATTTGTGTAAAGTGGATTGTTATTTAAGGACCACACTCTTTAGTCTTGATGGATATACAAATTTAATTTTTCTTAACACTTTCTTTAAATCTTTTCTATCATGTTTTCAGAATCTAACTTTGGAACTCTATTTATCATTTCTATTATTTTTTGTCTTGCAACACTTGCTTCTGATAAATACTTCAAATTGGATAAACCAACTCCTAAAGCCCAGTCACACAATAAAAAATATATGTAATTAACATAAATCAAAATAAATAAAAAAGACACCACCACTTAAACGCACAATTTCAAAATCACGAGCAAGTTAGAATCCTTGATACTTTTGAGAATTGCAATCAATTATGATTGGTAAAATCTCATTTATGAAAATTGAGACTTAAAAACTATGATGGCACAAACATAACCGCGATCACATACCATTTTTAAAACCTTGCTTAAACCTAAAACTCAAAAAAGTACGAAATACTAGAAAAAGTTATAAACCTCAACTTTGGGGACAACATAATAGTATTCTTCATTATACTTCACTATCTACATTCACCTATTCAATAAAACCACAAAAATTAAGAATATGTTTGTGACATAATTAAACTCCTTGAATTCCAAATCTATTTTCTAACATTTAGCTAGTATTGTCAATTTTCAAGTGCATTTAATGTTAACATTCAATGAGTGCGAACTATGTCCATAAATGATGTTGGTTCAGCTACAACTTGTAAGACCTCTAATTTGTGGATCTTCATAAAATCGTACCAGTAGAATGGAAACAAGATTTCCAAGCAAACTTTCCAATATTTTAACTCTATGGTTAGCATAATAGTGAGAGCTAGAATCGAGGAACCTTGCCAAGAAAACATTCTTTCAGTTTGTAGAATCTTGAGTGATTTGAGGATTATTTGAGCTTTCTTCCTCCTCTATCATATGCTTCTTTAGTTCTTCCTACATTTAACACAAAGTGTCATAGTCAATTACAAAATTTAACAAAATGAAGCTTTGCATTCATTAATGGGCAGCTTAGGAATAAAATAAGAAAGATCACTGTCTTAAAATTTACATTAACCTGGAAACAACATAAGTTAACCTAAGAAGAGGAAATAGACTATTATGAAATTATCAATCATGCATGTTTGTCACAATAAAACTTTTGTTATTATATATCAAAATAAAGTTACATAACACATTCTAGTTTTGAAAGTTAGACACAATAAAACTAATTCATGAAATTTAATAACATGAGCTAGCATGTAAAATTAGGCACACAATCTATTTGATAATTGTGATAGTAAGATTACGAGAATGAGTTATTTCAAATTTATAATCAAATTTTAAAATTCTTACAATTACATCAGTTGTCTTTTCAATAACAATGCTTCCATTTTTTCGAGTTAGAGTATCAATGTAATTTGTGCTCGTGATGGTTTCTTTCATCTAGCTTTTGTCTTCTAACATTAGTAATAAGAATTTCAACCATCATAGTTGTATTGATAAATTAATTAAAAAACACCGAAAGAGATAAATCATCTCACGAATTAATCTTGGAAGATTCTTTTGTGTGATTCTTTTTGTTCATGTTACTTATTTTCTATATCTAAAGAATAAGTAAAGTCAACAATCAAAACAAACATATGACTAATAATTTTTATATGAACATACATATACTTGTCCGTTCTTGGAACACCAATGATGTACTAAAGTACTATACTGAGAATGATCAATCCTTGTGTTCGGGATGTAGGCAGCCATTTCCGCTTATGTCATACTACTACCATATCCCTTTGATTTCAAATGATACTTGAATTGCCTCCACTTAACACTCATGTTATCCTTTAGTATCTTCTCAGTTTGCTCGGTGAATTCAGGAACAAACCGAAACTTTGTCTATCATATGAATAATTAGCAAAACACAAATTTTTTTTAACACATACTATTGCAAACAAAAATATTTTTAAAACCTGAAATGAAATAGAACTTTTAAAAACTTATACAACACCTAGACAAGTTCAATCACATCAATAATATAGGACTCATACATCTTACTTCAGCTAATATAACTAATTGGAGAACATTGGGATCCCTTTACCAAAAGGATTGCCAAAAGAATCTACATCCACCAATATAAACACAACATATGGCATGTCCCACACATCTAGCATGAATATATAACCTTTAGTTCTCAATTCACCTAAATCATATATTCCTGTTAGCAAACCATAAAACAATGAATGTCAATTTATATCAATACAACCACACTAAGTCTAGTGAAATTGCAAGATCACCAATAGAAACCCCAAAAAATTACATTCAGCTTCCATATGACTTCCCTCTTTAGACATAGAGTGGTTATTTTGGTTGAGTTCATTAGAGCTACCAATTGAGTGTCCTTCGTCTTGTGATTGGCCACGATTTTGAGTAGTATTCAACTTCCTTATGTGTTTCCCCATGGTACTTTCTAGACATGCCAAAGCCAAACTAGTTTTTAATTGTTGTAAAAAAAATAAACGATAACAATAATAATTTACCTCAAATGACACACATATAAAATGGTAGGGAGCAAAATATTACACATCGTATGGACGATGCCACTCTTTTGAGTCTTTAAGCCTCTTTCACTCTTCTTTGTATGAAATCTAACTCCATTAATATTATAACCATTATACTTTCTCACTATTTCTAGTGGACCACGTGCAAGCCACTTGAATACATCTATCACTAGAGAACTACATTGCTCTTCCAACCGTGAAACCTACTATAATTGCAAAATGATTATAAATTCTATATTATGGATGAAAATGATTTCTAACACTTACTCGTGAAGGTGCAAACATGAGAAGGAGGGTTGAATTGTGTTTGACAAAGTTAATAACTTTTTGCTAATTTGATGAAGGCTGATTGATTTTTATGAATTATTAAGATAAGAAGCAAACAGATTCAGAGCAACAAACAATGAAAACATATATAATTGAACACATAGGTTTATCCTGACTCACCACTAACTTGGTTACATCCAGTCCCCTCAATCAAAAGGTTTTAATCAACTAATTCAAATACCTTGAATTACAAAGCACCTGACCCTCCAAGTCAATCTTCCCAAACATCCTGACAACTTCTGACTTTCGAGGAACTAACCACCTTGACCCTACAAACCAAGCATTTTCCTAACAACCTGACAATCCCAAATTGAAGAAGAAACTAAACCACAATCGGATTGGATACAAAAGATTGGAACTTTAAGTGTTTACTTCTAACAAAACTGATAATAATAATAATAATAACTCTCACACTTTAAGCATCAAGTGTTTCTCTCTTTGAACTCTAAGATAAATTTGGAATTTGAGCTTGAGTTCTTCTACACTTTTTTAGTTTTTCGATGATCTTTATCTTTAGTCTTGAGTATCTATTTATAGTTAAAATTAGAGCTTCAATTTAGTCTTTGTTTAATTCTGAATTGTATCTTCATTCTTAGTTTGGCCAACAATGATCTTATTCAAAAATAATTCTGAAGATGATGCTTTTTGATAATATGTTCTTTAGCCAATTCTTTATTTATGAATCTAATCTGAGCATTTCTTCTAGATTAATTTTGTTTGTATTGAGTTTGAAAATTCTTTAGATTAATTCTGTTCATATTTATTGTAGATAAATCTTGATCAAATCTTCTTTTCAGCTTGGTGAAAGATTTTCTTCAATTTTAAATTTGTATCAAATCTTATTTTAGATTTTATTCAATTATAAATCTGAATCAAATCTTATTTTAGATTATTTTTAATTATAAATCTGAATCAAATCTTATTTTAAATTTTCTTCAATTATAAATTAGAATCAAAACTTATTTTAGATTTTCTTCAAAAACACGAATCTTCTTTCATACTCTTTTAAGTCAAATATATTGTTCCCATAAAATACTTTTGTTATAATCAAAACTCTAGGAAAATATTTTTACCTTTACTTAGATGCATCGTTGGATGTAGTTGACTTCTTATGTTCATGTCTACAAGTTCATAATGTGCCTTATCGTTATCCTTTGATTTTCCGTCTAAATGCAACAACGTCCCAATAATGTTATCGCAATTTTTTTTTTCAATGTGCATTACATCAAGATTATGATGAAGATCATTATGTTTCCAACAAGGCAATGTGAACAAAATACTTTTCTTTTTCCATGATGACCCATTCTCCATTCCATGATCTTCCAATTGTCTCAAGAAACTTGCACCATTAGGTAGCTCTAGTGGGGCTCTAAACTCTTGGGTTCCATCAAATTCTCCTATATTGTATCTCCACTTACTATGAGACTCTAACCAACGATGATGACACATGTAGAAAAACTTCCAATCATAACACAACCACTTAGACGCATTTTATAAACCACAACATGGACAAGCGCTTCAACCTTTAGTTCTCATGCCATATAAATTTGCATATACCAGGAAATCGTTGATAGTCCACATGGTAAAAGCACACATTTTGAATGACTCTTTTTTTCATGCATCAAATGTTTCCACTCCAATTTGCCATAACTCTTTTAGTTTGTTCACAAGAAATTGTTAAGACAAAATCCCAAATAAATGTTTTGATGATAATTAAAAAAAAGGTTAATTAAGAATTCTAATTAGGATTCTAAGTGTTTTGGTATTTAACATGTGTATTTGAGTGTGTTAAAACAAGTTAGGTACCAAGTATTACAAAGCAGATCTCATTAAAATCAAGAAAACAGAATCAGCAAAACGAAGAACGTTCTTGACATTTTTCTAGAAAACGAAGAATGTTCTCCACATTTATCATAAACAAGAATGATCAGTTTTCTTTGTGAAAGATTGGATCCTAGAAGTGTTAATTCATCTCATATCTTCATCAAGAATAAACGAGGATCAATCTGAGTCAGAATTATTCCAGAATTCGAAGGCTCAAAGATATACTTCATATAAAGTTTAAAGCAATATCATTCTTCATGTGAGGCAAATGCAAGTACAAGTTTACAAGTTGTAAGGTACAATGCAATTGTACATTCAAATCAAGACCTGCACACTTGAGTTAAAGGCTGCAATCATCTCAGACAACTGACATGATCACAAGTACAAGTCAGCTCATCTCCAACCAAATTTGAAGAACGGTCTTGGATCTCAAGAACGCTCCTGGCTTCAGCATGAACTCTCTTGCTTTTTGGCTGATCTTATACATTCACTCTCTCATGATAGCTGACCTTATTTCAACGGATAAATGAGATGTCCTAAGCTATCTTGAAGCCTATAAAGACAGCTTCAGAATGAAGAACAAAACACAACAAAAAAGTGCTAAGCAAAACATCAATCATTCAATCATACTCGAGCTTGTCAAAATCATTATCACGCTTGCAGTTCCATTCTTTGGGTTGTGTTAGAATTAGTGATAATTGTGTCCTAAACAATAGAATCAATTTCTCAAACAAGATTTGAGCAATACTCAGATTCTAACATTCTCAAAATCATTATTTTGTAACTCAAGGCTACATTGTTAACTTAGCTTGAGTAGTGTGTAAAAATCCTTTTACATTTTAAAAGGTAGCTTGCAAAATCCTTTCTAAAATAGTGTAAGGTAAACATGTGGAAATCATTTCTAGGTAGAAAGGTAGAAACTGTGTAAAGATCAAGACTGATATGTGAAAAAGTGTGTGAAAACCAAGAACGATCTTGCTTTAAGCACTTAGTGGAAAATCTCACATTTGTGAGGACTGGACGTAACCCGTGTTTGGGTGAACCAGGATATATGCTTGTGTGATCTCTCTATCTCTATTTATTATATGTTGTACAATCAACTTTCATATTGATAAAAATTGATATTGTTGTTATTTCACTAACCAAGAACGTTCTTCATTTATAACCAAGATCAATCTTGAGTTAAACTTTCAGTTTTTTTAAATAGAAATTTTAAAAGTGGCAATTATAATTCAAACTCTCCTTCCTTATAATTGACATTTTTACTTCAGAGATTGCATATAGACATCAAGTTTATTTCTTGGACCTTTTGGACCGGGAATAACAAATGAAAGTATAAAATTATGTTGCTTCATATACATTCATGGAAGAAGGGTATAAGGAATCAAAACACCTAGCCAAATGCTATGATAAATTGACATGGTTTTAAAAGGTTTTAAACCATCAGAAGCTAAACCTATTCGAACATTACAAGGGTTGCACGAAAAATTAGGATGTTGATGATCAAAAGCTTTCCAAGTGAAAGAATCAACCGAAAGTCTCATGAGCCCTTCTTTTGTTCCCATCCTCGTGCAATGTCATAAATTAAGCTATTTTTGATTATAGAAAGAGTCTTTGTAGTCTAGGTTTAAGAGGAAACCAAAAAGAACCTTTGCATATATTTTTTTCTACCTTCATTATAATTAGAGTTAGTTTCCATTGTGAAATACCAAATTTTGAGCATTAGCAAAATCTCTCCAATATAATATGCAATTATTGGGACAAGCATGTATTTTTTCATATGTTAGACCTAATCCACAAATAATCTAACAACATGGAAAAACTTTTATCAGTCCACCCGTTTAGACACTTTAAAGTGATACAAATAGACAATAAATCATAGTTTTGTGAACTTCTTACAATCAGGATAAAGATTATGCTCTGCCTCATTGAACAATTGATAGAACTTATCCAGATTACTGTCCTCTTCAAATTATTTGTGATCCTCGCGCTCCACATTTATTTGCACCATCACTCTCATTAGTTGGATACATTCCAAAGACATCATAAATCAATGTATCCATGTAATGGTCAAAGTATTCTTCTACTTGAGATACACTTTGAGAACTAGACAAACCAACTTATTCACCATGGAAGATCCAAGTAACATAACCTTTTAGAAATCCAAAATGGACTAGATGCTCATAAATATCCACATGAGAGTATCGTTCGCAATTGATACTATTGGTGCAAAGACATAAAATGATTCCATCATTTGTTTTTGTAAATATAAAATCAAGAAAATTAATAACTCCTCTAATGTATTTGTCTTTATTAAGAGAGTTGTTAGGGTATCCAACTCTTATCCATTCAATTCAATAGAATAAATTGAATGAAATAACACAAAAAGTTAATAAATCTGACTTAAATATAAAGAAAGGAAAAGAAGAAGATATACTAACATAGAATAAATATAACTTAATTATAAACAAAGGAAAATAAGAATACAATAAATCAAAACACATATCGCTCTTTCACCTCAACCTCACAAGAATGAGTCATTTAAACTAATTTACTCTACTTCAATAAGATTAGCTTACCTCTTCAAAATGAGGCTGAATTCTAAGAGGCGGTTTAGAATATTCTTCAGTGTACACTGCATGTTGGCCTAATGCAGCTAAGAGAGTTTGCTCATCATTTTGAAGTAAATTTCAAGCACAAATAAGGATATGATTTAATAGGGGAAACAAATTGAAGTTGTTTCCAACCCCTCACAAACATTATAAGACATTGCAGAGAACTCCGTGGAAGCTAAATGGTATTTTAATATATAATTGCATGATTTAATCTTTGTTACATGATAAAAATACACCTCTATTACTAAAGCTGACGAATCTAGTAAGAATTAACCATTTGCAATAATTTTGTAAACAAAAGATTTCACACAATATATTACTTTTTGAATCATATTACTTTTTGAATCATATGAGCATTAAACATTTAGTTACAAGTACCAATTAAGAATATTATAAAGCTTACTTCATTATACTCTATTTGACTGGCTCATGCAAGGTATGAAGAACAAGCAAAGGTGCAATGAAATGAGTCTTGGTTACTCTCACAACGTCGAAGTCTTGGTTACTCTACTTCAATAAGATTAGCTTACCTCTTCAAAATGAGACTGTATTCTAAGAGGCGGTTTAGAATATTCTTCAGTCTACACTGCATGTTGGCCTAATGCAGCTAAGAGAGTTTGCTCATCATATCAAATTCACAACTTTGTCTTAAAAATAAATCTATATATGATTTGCATTATAATATAGGGGTAGGAATAACGAGAGTGGTAGTGAAGGAAACTAGAGGCAAATGTAAGAGATTTTGAAGTAAATTTCAAGCACAAATAAGGATATGATTTAATAGGGGCAACAAATTGAAGTTGTTTCCAGCCCCTCATAAACATTATAAGACATTGCAGAGTCCGAGAACTCTGTGGAAGCTAAATGGTATTTTAATATATTATTACAGGATTTAATCTTTGTTACATGATAAAAATACATCTCTATTACTAAACCTGACGAATCTAGTAAGAATTAACCATTTGCAATAATTTTATAAACAAAAGATTTCACACAATATATTACTTTCTGAATCATATGAGCATTAAACATTTAGTTACAAGTACCAATTAAGAATATTATAAAGCTTACTTCATTGTACTCTATTTGACTGGCTCATGCAAGGTATGAAGAACAAACAACGGTGCAATGAAATGAGTCTTGGTTACTCTCACAACGTCGAAATCTTGTGAAACACAAATCCCAACTTTGAGATCAAAATATTGTCCAACTTTTCCATCAATGTAAATAAGTTGTGCAAGTGTTGTTTTACCGATACCTCTCATACCCAAAATACTGTCCAACTTTTCCATCAATGTAAATAGGTTGTGCAATGTTTTCTGTTTACTGAAAATCAAACCAAGTTTCCATAATTAGATTTTATCAGTGTATATCAAACCAACTTGAGTATTGCAAGTTTTGTTAGTTTGCTTTACAGGAAGCACAATTATCTATGTAACCATAGAAATGTTAGGCTACATGATGTTTGGAGATAATTTGAAGTCTCAAATCACATTAAATCTCCCCGTGAATACAATTAGTAATAAAATAGCAGTATACACCACAATAATTAACTCTTTCACTAAATATGCTATCATAATCACTCCAACAATCAATGTTATTGAGGACAAATGGTATATATGCAAGAGAATACCTAGTCTCATTCTCATTAGAACAACCATTTGAGGGGAAAATTTACTATATTAGTTTGATATACAATTGGAGTTACATCATTTGAGGCTGTAATCAATGTCTGATTTTTTTTTTCTTTGAAAATGTAATATTTAATGATGGTATTAATCTGATTCATATATGTTTTTTGGTTTTTGATGCCAAATATTCTATCAGACAAAGACTCATAACCATTTGTTGAAACTAATACAATAGGAAGATATGGAAGATACAATGAACTCCTTGGATCAGGTTCTTGTAAAAGAGTGTACAGAGCATTTGATCAAAAAGAAAGAGTAGAAGTAGCTTGGAATCAAGTTAAACTAAGGAACTTCACTAATGGCCCTGCAATGGTTGAAAGATTATGTTCTGAACTTGGATCGCTTAGAACCATAAAAAATAGGCTAAATTTCATCTGTGGTCCCTTAACTTAATTCCATGTAACGTTTTAGTCTTTTATCTTTTTTTTCCCGACTTGGTCCTTTATTTTAATTTTAAGTAACAATTTGATATTTTATGTTTTAAAATTTCAACAATGTTATCCTTTTTTATACAAAAATTCAAAAAAAAATTCAATCAAAACTCATAAAATTAATTATATTCTTCAATATAATACAAATTTCATCAAATTCGTAACGCAAATCTTCAAATAAACTCATATTTTCATACTTTTTTGATATTTTTTAGGAATAAAGGACTAAATCGGAAAAAAAAAAGATAAAGGACTAAAACGTTACCTGAAATTAAGTTAAGGGACCACAAATGTAATTTAGCCTAAAAAATAAAAACATTGTTACTATTTATAGTTTTTGGAGGGATAAAGAATATAATACACTCAATTTCATCATTGAGGTTTGTACTAGTGGAAATTTGAGAGACTATAGGAAGAAACATAAGCATGTGAATATTAACTTGCTTCTAGTGTGGTTCCAACAAATAATTTAACTCCAGTAACACTTCAAACGAGTCAAAACTAACATAGGACAACAATATAAAAACCATTTATATTGATCCTAGCACTCCAAGCCAAGTTAGATACACAATATAGAAAATACACAAAGTTAGTAAATTTGTATATTTACCATAAATATGGAAACTGTTTGTCGTATGAGTTTGAAGTGCTTTTAAATCATATAATCATAAATCGATATAAATTAAGTTAGAATTACTTTCTATTATATTTCAAGATGTTAAAAATATAGCTAAATCAATATTTAAGTTTCTATTCCAATATTATATTAAACTACATAAGTGACAGCAACTTTAGTTTGATTGCTACCAAATATAATAAGTGTCCATTAAATCTCTTAATCTAATTTCACTCTTTGTATTGCCGAGAAAAGTAAACATTTGATGATAAGTGAAAAGGGATGTGTTATAAAAAAAAAAGTGAAAAATGATTAATCATAGTCTCTTAAAGCAACTAAAGACAAACAAAAAGGAAGTGAGTTATACAAGAATCCTAAATAACTTAATCGTACCTAATACATATTAATGTATCAAGGAATACGATAATTAGAACAAATTAATAAATTTAAAAAATAAATGCAACATATAATAGACTTTATAATAATTGCAAATCATCTATACAAAATCATTGAAGGAAAATACATGTTAAGAAAAATTACATGATACTATTTCAACAAAATCCTACAATTAAAGCATGGACAAATTTAGTTAATTCAACGGACAAGAATAACAAAAAGTAAAATAACATAATCTAAGAACTAAACACTACTCACATCGAATTGAAATTCCAAACACACAAGTATAAACAAATGATGTGCAAACTCTAGCTAATCGAACAACCAAAATACCACTAAAAGAACTAAATAATCCAAACAAAACATTTGTGGCCATAGGAACACAATCCCTACAATTCAGAATCTCAAAATAGAAAAATTCAAATCGATGATATATGATTTAATTTATTGGATTAATGGTCCCGACCTACATAAATATTAATTCAACCAGAAAGCTCGCATGAAATGTATAAGCATGAAGTAAAATAACAATATTAAATATGAACTGTTGGAAATTAACCTAAGCTTGAAGATGAGAAACTTCATATATGTTTTTTGCTCTTTTACTATCTTTTCTTTGAATATGAAAATAGAAGAACTTCAAATCAAATTCAAAATTTAAAAAACGAAAAATCAATCAAATGATTCAACCAATGCAAATTGCTAGTAGAGGATAAACAATTTCACTAACTCATGAATCGTTGAGTCGTGAATCATAAATCGCTGAATCGTGAGAGAATCCGATTGTAGAGGAATATGTATTGAAGAGGAAATCTAAGAAATCGATTGAAGAGGGAATGGGAAGAAACAGAATAATTTCTATATTGTTAGAGGGAAATTAATGAGAAGAAATCAGGAAAAATTCTTTTTGAGATGGAAATGGAAAAGAAAGGGCATACATATTGTCGGGTGAATATTTGTCTATTATGTTGTTGTGTGGGTGATTATGTAATATTTTTTTGGGTAAATAGGTGATTATTTTGGTGAATATTTGAGTTTATTTTTTGAATTAACATGATGTATTTATATTAAATGAGAATAAGTGACACCCTACATGTACTTAAAAGTAATTGTAGTGACAAATAAGAAGGTATTATTAAACATTGAGTGTCACAATAGATCTTTTTTTTATAGTGCATAGATAATTATATAACACAAAAGGCAATTAATTCCTAAGAAACAATCTAACAAAAAACCTCAAGTTCTATAATCAATCATCATAAGTGATGAATGGTTAGCCACAACGTAATTCTCATTCAATGTCACTCCTAATAGTCACTAAATGAGCGTTGATGTCATTAACTACACATCTCTAGTGAAGTCGTGAGAATTTGCACACTACTAATTAGTAACTTTACTATAAGTGTCTGGTTGAGCACAAAATCTTTCCACACTTTTAAATGTAGAAAATCGATGATAGATAGCCAAATGTGCAGCCTCACAACCTCCAAAGTCGCAATGTTTCTACAAATACATCTACACTATCAGACTAACTGTAATGTTTAATAACATAAATCCTAAGGATATTAAGAGTAATTAGAGATTTTTTAATCATCTTACCACTGCCCAAAAAAATAAATAAATGGCACCTCCAGTGGTTTGACTATACCCACTTTTCATACCGAATCGACCTACATTTCGACAAACTTAAAAAAAATAATAAAAATAAAAATTAAATTAAAGTAATTTTAACCCAACATGCAATATTTTATCAAGAATCCAAAAAGATAACCCTGCTTGCATCAAAACTACCAATATTTTGTCAAGAGTCCAAAAAGATAAGCAAAATGAATTATTGACAATACTAAGACTATTATCAATATTCTGGAATCTTGCTTATAGAATAATAAGAGTGAAGATTACATATACTCTTCCCTTTACAATCCATGGCTGCTCCGGTTTTGAGGATATTATACTTCTTCAAGTATCTCTTTCGAATTAAATAGTTATGTCTCAATTGACACATAATCTTGCTATGCATGTTAAATTCATTGAGGGGATAATACAATTTAATCCTACATCAATTCAAGTGTATAAAACAACTTGATTAATTTACATTAACTTCTAATAACTCTTATCATAGAGGATTTTTCTTTCAATATTTCTTTTGACGTGTTCAAGACTTTTTCAGAATTTTATTTAAACGTTACCTTTTTAATTTGATATGTAAACTATTTATGAAAATATTCTTCAATGTATCATTTTTTTATCCTCAATATAAGCTCAATTTTGGATAATTCCTTTTCTTCATGTATGATGAAGAGTATCGTCAATGATCAACATCAATAATCAATATTAAAGAATATATTTGTTTGGAATAGTTTCATTGAAAATCTTGAAACATAGCAATTAAACACCGAGTCGTTAAGATATATGTATTATTCATAGTACTATTTCAAGTTGTTGTATTATGTAGACCACTATATTGTACTAACTGGAGGATGTACAATGTTCTTATCTTGATGCTTCATGTTTTGGTGTCATGTCACGTATTGTTCATCACACGAACAAAATTATTTTTCATAAAACTTTTGTCTTCGGACAAACAATAATTATTTGTTGATTTTATCATTGACTTTTTTGACTCAAATGCATTGACTTCATCAAATGATAACTTTACAAGAGGAATCGTTCTTCATGTAGACGTTCCAAAATCATTTACTTTTTCAGAGGATTGAACTTTTACTAGAGCATTGACTTTCCTATATACTTCTCACAAATTTTTCTTCTTAGATGTTGCAACATAATTCAAGCTCATATGTGCACGTAGGAAGCTGAATAAAAGTCATAGAAAATTAGTAACTTAGTTGCAAGACTTTGTCAAAAGTCTGTTGCTGATTTTTTGGCTATTAGTTAGGAGCAAATATGTGATACCACTAACTTAGGATTCTTAGACGTGGTTAGTGGAGATTGTTAGTTAAGTTTCTTTTACTATTTAAACATTGTATTAGTCAGTATATTAATTATAAAAAAAAATAAGTTCTCTTTTATTATTATGTCATCTAGTTTTGTTTTTCTTCCTCTGAAATCCAATAATTTGGCATCAGAGCAAACTAATTATCCGGGTTCATATCCAGGGAAGTGTTGAGTGAGAAGAGAGAGCACTCAAACACAAGGGGAAACACGGGTTAGAAAGTGAAAAGGTTGTTCATAATGCAGAACAACGGATCCAGAATCGCCACTTCACAATTGCCTATCTTTAAAGGCATAAATTATCATTTTTGGAGCTTGAAAATGCAAACATTATTCAAGTCTCAAGAACTGTGGGGTTTTGTTGAAGAAGGATTTGATGATGCTCAATCTCCAGAACCTGCTCAGCAATTGAGAGAGAAGAGAAAGAAAGATTCCAAGGCATTGTTTATGATACAACAGGCCTTGGATGATGAAATCTTTCCCAGAATTGCCTCAGCAACCACATCCAAGATGGCGTGGGATACTCTAAAGCAAGAGTATCTAGGTGACAAGAAGGTGATTACAGTGAGGTTGCAATCACTCAGGAGAGAGTTTGAAACAGCTCTAATGACAGACAAAGAATCTGTCCAAGAATACTTGTCACGTGTATCCACTGTGGTACAACAAATGCGGTCATATGGAGAAACAATGACCAATGAGCATGTGGTTGGAAAAGTTCTAAGAAGTCTCACAAGAAAATATGATCATGTTGTAGCGGCTATTGAAGAGTCAAAGGACATGGAAGAGTACACCTTTGAAGAACTCATGGGATACTTGCAAGCTCATGAGGAGAGGCTCAATAGAAATGGTGAGAAGAAGGAAGAGAAGGCATTCCATGTGAAAGGAGAATCCGCAAACAAGGAAAAGACATGGCAATTTAGTGGAAGAGGTAGAGGAAGAGCTGGCTCAAGAGGAAGGGGTCGTGGAAGAGGACAGAATAAGGAAGGAAAAGAGCAATCATATAAGGGTCCACTCAAATGTTATTATTGCAAGCAGCCAGGCCACAAAGAGGCTAGCTGCTGGAAGAAAGAGGCAGATGAACAAAAGGGTGATCAAAAATCCAATTT
>NC_021167.2:12983488-12985114 GCF_000331145.2 Cicer arietinum | reverse complement strand
TGGACCAATGCAGACAACTTCTCTTGGTGGAAGTAAGTATTTCTTGCTCATAACCGATGACTACAGCAGAATGAGTTGGGTCTATTTTCTAAAGGCTAAGTCTGAAGCCTTCGAAAACTTCAAGATTTTTAAGGCTATGGTTGAGAAACAATCTGGTTTATGTGTGAAAGCCTTAAGAACAGATCGTGGTGGTGAATTT
Organism: Cicer arietinum; assembly: GCF_000331145.2. Classification (NCBI taxonomy): domain Eukaryota; kingdom Viridiplantae; phylum Streptophyta; class Magnoliopsida; order Fabales; family Fabaceae; genus Cicer; species Cicer arietinum. The sequence goes on along the minus strand of NC_021167.2, from coordinate 12,984,915 downwards.
TTGTCAAATGAATTCATCATATTTTGTGAAGAGCAAGGAATAAGAAGAGAATTGACTGCACCATACACTCCAGAGCAAAACGGAGTTGCTGAGAGAAAGAATAGGACAGTTGTAGAGATGGCAAAAAGCATGCTTAAAGCTAGAGGTGTACCAAACAACTTCTGGTGTGAAGCTGTAGCTACAGCAGTGTACATCCTCAATATCTCTCCTACAAAGGCGGTCATGAATATGACACCATTTGAAGTATGGAGAGGAAAAAAACCATCAGTAAGTCATTTAAGAGTTTTCGGTTGTACAACTTATGCTTTGGTTGATTTGAGATCTAAACTTGATGATAAATCTTTGAAATGTATATTTATTGGCTATGCTACTCAATCCAAGGCATATAGACTGTATAACCCTCTTACTGGCAAGATTATGGTCAGTAGGAATGTTGTGTTTAATGAGAATGCAGGCTGGAATTGGGAGCAAAGAGAAAGGGGTGACAGTATTCAGCAAAAAATAGTAGGGTCTGATGGTTCAGGAGAGGACTTAATTATGCCAACAAATGATCAGCAGTCTCCAAGTCCTCCTACAACACCATCATCTTCAAATCACAGCTCATCACCTTCTTCAAGTACTTCATCATCAAGTTCATCAAATGATTCTGCACCAAGAAGATACAGGACTCTTGCTGACTTGTATGCAAACTGTGACTTTGCACTGATGGCAGCAGATCCAACCAGTTTTGATGAAGCTAAAGATGAAGTTGAATGGCAAGATGCAATGAAGGAGGAAATCGAGTCAATTCAGAAAAATGAGACTTGGAAATTGGTTGATCTTCCTGAAGGAAAGAATGTTATTGGACTTAAATGGGTATTCAGAACTAAGTTCAATACAGATGGGAGTATTCAGAAGCACAAAGCCAGGTTGGTGGCAAAAGGGTATGCACAGCAAGAAGGAATCGATTTTGAGGAGACATTCTCACCAGTGGCAAGATTTGAAACTGTAAGAGTGGTATTAGCTTTGGCTGCCCAATGGAAATTGGATGTGTTTCAGCTGGATGTAAAATCTGCATTTCTCAATGGAGACTTACAAGAAGAAGTTTTTGTTGAGCAACCACTCGGCTTTGTAAAAAATGGTGAAGAAGGCAAGGTTTACAAGCTGCAAAAGGCACTTTATGGACTGAAACAGGCTCCAAGAGCCTGGTACACCAAGATTGACTCATTATTTCTTCAAAATCAGTTTGAGAGAAGTGAGAATGAGCCAACTCTCTATGTGAAAAAGGAATGTGAGAATGGATTCATTGTTGTTTGTCTTTATGTGGATGACATCATCTATTTTAGCTCCTCTCAGAAGCTGCTAAATGAGTTCAAAGCATCAATGATGGAGAAGTTTGAGATGACAGACTTGGGACTGCTTCAGTATTTCTTGGGTCTAGAAGTAAA
>NC_021167.2:12977800-12982644 GCF_000331145.2 Cicer arietinum | reverse complement strand
CATATGTGCACGTAGGAAGCTGAATAAAAGTCATAGAAAATTAGTAACTTAGTTGGAAGACTTTGTCAAAAGTCTGTTGCTGATTTTTTGGCTATTAGTTAGGAGCAAATTTGTGATACCACTAACTTAGGATTCTTAGACATGGTTAGTGGAGATTGTTAGTTGAGTTTCTTTTACTATTTAAATATTGTATTAGTCAGTATATTAATTATAAAAAAAAAAAAATAAGTTCTCTTTTATTATTCTGTCATCTAGTTTTGTTTTTCTTCCTCTGAAATCCAACATTAGAGTCTTCACCAGAGAATCAACAAAGTATTTTGACTTACATTTGACTTTGACTTTTATTAGAGACAAATGATCATAATAATGCTCTTTTTCTTTGTGATAAGAGGAACACTTGTTGACTGATTTGCTTTGTCTTCTAAGTTTGACTCAAAGTATAGATTATCATATGCGTATAAAAAAGCTTCTTGTTGAATCAATTGTTGTGACAAGAGAACGGTTCACTTTATAATATATTCATGAATCCTTTCATATATTATAATTTACTCTACTAAAAAACATATTTACTTGTGCATTAGGTAATCATATTTTTTGTGTTAATAACACTCAAATTATTATATCTAACTTATTCATAGTTCATGCTACTTTAAAATAGATAGTCGTTAATATAAATTTTATCTTCTATTGTTTTTGTTATTATCAAAACTTATAAAATAATTATAGTTAAAATCACTTATGCACTAATAAAGTCTAAAAATTTAGGATCAAAGCCTCAACTCAAATAAAATTTTTAACAATACAATTTTATCAATATACTAGTAAGAACTATTGATAGATGTTATGGTGGCTTAGAGTTGAAAAAAGTGGTTAAGGATTATCAAACTTTAGTTTGGCAGGGTTTTCTCGAATATAGTATTCTTCTCATGCCAAATTCGTTAAGAGAGAAATCAAATTGCTAAGATAATTTGACTAACTACCACATATCTAGAAATGTGACGCCTGTATGCCATCTGATGAGGTTGTTGGGTCCTAAAATGTCCACTTGTCACTGTAAGAACTAGATATGTTAAGACAACATACTATGAATGTTTTGATGAGGATAAAGCAAAACAAAAATTGTCCACTAATTTTTATTTAAGTGTGCAAATTGTATTAATAGAAAATAATCCAAATCAAGTCTATGTTATTGACTATTTACAAAGTTTGACTTAGTAGTAATTGTTAATGTGCTATTCATTTAAAGAAGCACAAAGTATATTATTGACTAACGAATAATTATCTATACTAACTAATACTAGAGTAAATTATAATGATTACATATGAACGAAACAAAATCATTGTGGTTCGTATCATTTGTTCACATTGGTTTCAAAGAATGAGTAGTGTCATCATTTGGTCAAACGGATGAACCACAAGACATGTTGTAAATACAAGTATGTTGGAGTCAATATTTTAGTCATTCAAAGTCTAGAAACAGAGCAAAGCTAATGAGAAACATATTTCGGTTCATGTAATGCCTTAAGTAAAGAGGGATAAATCAATGCACTATTCATTTGCTATAACAATTAGTTTTCTCTAGAATGTCACTTCCTTTGATGGATCATTGCTCGTAGTTTTCTCTATCTTTTATTTCTTCATCATGAATAACTAAACTTTCCATTGTTGAAGATGAGTAGAACAAGATGAAAACCTTGAACGTTTGATTTGGTTTGTGGTTATTTGAATGAGTACATTGAATTGTTTTTTTTTTCATCTCTGTGTTTGATACTTTTTATTGGTTGATCACCATTAATTTGATTTACAATTCATATTTTAAAACGAAAGTGGATTGTATGAATGCTTGAAAAGATAAAATTTAGGAATTTGTAATATAAGAAATCCATTGAGATATTTGCATATACAATAGATCCATGTGAGAATTCTTGTACATTGATGTATGATTATAATTTTAAATTCTCTATGAAATAAGGATTATCTTAGGATTAAATGTTTTCTCACTGATGAATTAGAACATAAAGAGTAAAGAGAATTCTATAATAATTTAATAAAGGAATTCAATAACTAGAATCAAATTAGTAGTTAAAGGTTGTATTGTATTTGAAGTGAAATTCATTTTTAATTCTTTTATTATTTTAAAGTTCAATATTTTACTCTTGTTAGTTGCAAAAACATTCAATTCAGTTAGAATGTTTTGTTCAATTTAATAATTAAAAATTGTTAATAAGTATAACGTATTTCTTGTATTGAATTTTCATTGATATTTTAATTGGTTCTTAGACGCGACATATTTCACCGTGTTGAATTTATGATGAATAGAATCAATACACTAGTAAAAATAAGAATAATTTATTAAAATTGCCGTTTTTTCTTTTATTAATTATTCTTTTAATCTATTTAAAATAATTAAATGCAATACATTGATTTTTATTAGAAAGAAAATTTTGTTGGAGATTTAGTCTTTGTTTTTGTCAAATAGATCACTGATTAGACTTACACAAAGTGTGAAGAAGAAGAGAATTCTAAATTGAAATCCAATTTTTCTATATATTAATATTCTTACAATTACCAACTGTACTTACCAAAGAGATTTAAATTTATTATTAGAAAAGGCAAAAGTACATTTATGTTACTTTTTTCATTTTAAATGTCTTATTTACTATTTTTCTACATCTTAAATTATTTATCATTTTATAATATCAATACAATATTAATTTCTTTTTTTCACTAATATATATTTATTTATAATATATCAACATAACAACTTTTTTACTTATCACAATTATTAAGGTATTTAAGTAAATAAAACTTGTTGTATTATCAAAACTAAAAAAACTAATAATTTTTTTTAAGAGTCGCACACAACTCATCAAACAATTAAAATGAGACAAAATAAAATGAGAGAGCCGAAATTTGTAAATAATTAAGGCAACTTCAACTTATGATTAATGAATTTCAAAAGACTTCATTTGAGTAAAATAGATAAACTTCAATAACTCCTTCCGTCTCTAATTATAAAACTCTATTTTCCTTTTCGTTGCCCTTAAAATAAGACTATTTTCAAAATTTAATTTGTATTATTAATATTTTTTAGATGCCCTTATTTAATTTATTGTTAGAAAACTATTTTTTTTAATCCTATCAATAATTGTAAAAGTAAATATAATAAAAGCAACATGTGTTTTTGATAAATTTATTTTTTAAACTACTTTCTATTAATGTGTGTAAACTTTAGTGGTCTTATAATAAGAGATAGATGAAATATCCTTTTTGTTCCACAATAACTATCATATTTTTACAAATAATTTGTTTTAAAAAAATTGTCACTTTTAGTTTTTAATATAATTTCAATTTTCTTTTCAATTGTATTCTCTAATTAATATCATGTAAGCTACACTTTATTTATTAATATTATTTCACTTTGTATTTATAATAATTAAAATAAACTATCTATTATAAAAAAATCGATAAAAATATTATTCTCTTTTATTTATTATATTTTCTTAATTTATATTAATTAATTAAAAATAAGAGAGTTATTTTAAGTCAGATAACATCATAATTTAGAATAAAAAATGTACAGTGTGACAACTTGGCTGACATAATTTTCCACCACAAATCACACCAAAAAGACAAGTTTGTTTCTTGCCAATTGCCACCGACCACACTAAAATTACAAATTTGCCACAGAAATTAATGCAATTAAATTTAGGCAAAGTAAACTTTGTCCAAATAATTAATAGTAACGTGGCAGGATTGTAAATTCAATTTCCAATTATTTTAGGTGAGCCATCTTTTTCACTTAAATTTGAAATTGGAGTAGAAGTAGGAATGACAAAAAATTTGTACACACACATAAAATCTGTAATGCACAGACACGACTCGAATAGTTAATTAGTAGCCATGGATAGAGTATATGTATATTTTGACTATTAGTTAGTTAATGAATATAAAAACAGATATAATGATATTTGTAATTATATATAACTGTACCCTAATAATTAATTAATAAAAATGATATGATAATAATATTTTTTGTTTATACATTAATATATTAATAGTATTTTTACGACAAAATTTTGTTATATATTTTATTTATTTATTAATATATTAATTTTTTTTTTTGTCGACAAAATAGGAATTTTTTTAACAAATTGTGACAAAAAATATAAGATTTCAATTAAACGTACTTAATAGCTATTAATCATTTAACTGTCTTCACATGAAACACATTGCTATTGACCAAATAAGGTGGGTGAGGTTTTCTAGACAATAATTACTTTATATGTGTTATGATTCTTGATTTGAATTTTAACAATAATTTTTTAAAGCTTATTTGACACGTGTTTATTTCTTTCTTGGTATGTGGAATTGACGTCAATGTTTTGTGTATAGAAGATATAGAATTATAATAGTAATATATGTCTAATATTTAAGAGCACCACAATTTGAAAGTGTGTATTAACATTTCTATTTTGTAATGAATAATATAATTTAAGGAAAAGAAAATATGTAATGATAATTACAAAATAGGAATACAAAAGTGGTTATCACATCGACTAAACAAAATATGATCAAGAACGTGATAGTAGTCAAGGTGTATAACTCTCGTTGATATTTTTCACTTACATTAGACTAATTTAAAAAAAATTTAGTGTTTCAACAAAAATAACTCCAATAGAAACCATGTTGGACTTTAGTCCTCTTAATCCTAGTTTTGACATAATTAACAAACATACAATGTTCATACATCATATGATAAATCTAACATTTTAATTGAGCAAGATTTCAGGAACAACAATTCAATCCTACACACTTGAAACAATTGGGCAAGTGAGAAATCA
>NC_021167.2:12918527-12967768 GCF_000331145.2 Cicer arietinum | reverse complement strand
AAAAAATCTCAATACATTTTTGTTAACAATCTGATACTGCTTTTTCAGATCAAGACCAAAAGATTATCCATAATCATTGAGAGAGCTGAAAAAGTATTCTTGAGAGAAAAGACAATGTTCTCATGAACAATCCTTGAATATCCAGATTCGTGAGAAGTCACATTGATCAAGCTTGAAGACTTCTTTTTGTTCTTCTTTTATTCAGTTTGTAATAATACTTTGAAAAGAAACGAAAGCGAGAAAGCCAGCTTGAAACTGGTGGCTACCTTCTTGGGTGAGAGAGCTCAACAAGAAGGAGTCGTACTTTGATTCTGTGTTAGACTGCTGAGTGTCTACAAGGATCAGAGGGTGATCAATAGGAAAGAGATCATTAGAGATAGATAGGTTTCGGGGATGAAACTGGACAATCTGTAATCGATTCTTTCTATTGGAGAAGAAAATCTGAAATCCGATTGGATTGTCAGGACTGGATGTAGGTTGTCTCGTTGACAACTGAACCAGGATAAATTCTTGGTGCAATCTTCTCTAACCCTTAACTCCTTTAATTTTCTATCTTGCAATATTTGTATGTGTGATTAATATTAGATGCATGTTAAACATATTCTGTGTTAGGTAATATTGTTTAAACTGGAAAGTTGACTCGCATGCATCTTGGTTAATCTCTTATCCATCTACTTGTAATTGCTAATCTTGTATGCCGCAATTTAATTCCGCTGTGTGTATGAAATTGATTTAATTTCTTAAAGAACTGATACATTCCGATTATTTCGAGGTCATAATAATCAACAAACCATAATCCAAACATTGAGTCTTTAAATGTCAAATTTGACTAATAAAATTTAACCATCATAAGATGGAATCACAAAAAAATAAAAATTATTTTACTACCACATGAGAGAAACTTTTAAAAATTAACCAAACTTGAAGCGACTCAACAAGAAAATTTCTATTATCATGTACAAATGAACATTGGTGTCTTTGAATGAGTTCTTGGATAGACGATTTTGAAATTGATAACCATGCAAATGGTGATTATAAGCCATATAAAGATCAAAGTAACCATAAACGATGTCAATTTTAATATTATCGAAGAACAAACTGAATGAGAGTTACTAATTGGGATTCAAAGTGACAAACAAATTTTAAAGATTGTTTTTCTCATGAAAATGAAACAAAGAAAAAGAAAGGAGAAAGAAAGGGAAAAATGGAATAATAATAATCATCTCTTGAAGGTGGATTCCATGACTTTGATACCAAGCTGAGACACATGCATGAGTGAGCCCAAAAAAGATAGAAACAATTAAGAGAAATATTGAACTTGAAATTGATACTATGATATGTCTTTATATAGTGCTCCTAGTGTACCTAAAACATAACCAACTTCTATCAAATCATAATTAAATTTTAACTACTTTAAACCAATTCTAACACATATCTAACTATATCTATCATCTCTAATTATTTTTTCAACCAAATCTTTTAAGTCTTAAACTATATACAACACCACTTAATTCATATTATTTCATCATAGAGTGATTTAAGGTCGTTTTTAGTCTAGAATCTAAATCGGATTGTTCTCTATTTATGTTTTTGATGAATACAAATACCAAAGAAAGTAATCAAGTTGCAACTTTAAAGTGAAGTCAACAATCAAGTCAACTATTGTCAATATGCTAGAAGACTTATAATTTAAGGTACATGATGCAATCTAATATTTTTATATTTCAAATGCACATGAGAACCTTCTACTTTAACTATGCATCAAAAGAATTTTCAAAGTGTCAAACTACATGAACAATATTTGAAAATCAAGTTTTTGACAAAACTATTCGACTACATATATGTGTAGCTGAATACAGATGAAGTCAGTAGCAAAAACTGCACATCTGTATTCGACTACAACATGTTGTAGCCGAATGCAAACCCAGGTAAGTAGCTAAAATTGCACATTTGTATTCGATTATATGATATTGTAGCTGAATACAAATACCAAGTGAGTAGCTAAAACTGCACTTTTGTATTCGACTACATCATGTTGTTGCCAAATACAAAATCAAGTTAGTCGCAAAATTTAGTCACATGTATTCGACTACAAGGATTTGTATTCGAATACAAGCTTGAAAATTTGAAATAAATCTGAACGTTACAGAAGTATATTCAACTATACTTAAGCTATAGCTAAATACAACTGTGAAACAAATGTAATTTTTCAGTTCAGATTCAATCTGAATCATTGCACATGTTCATCAATTTTCTAGGAACGATTGCCACTAATCTGAAGAGATGTCTTAGGAGTATAAATACTTCTTGATTTCAAATTTAACTTAAGAACCAAAACAAGAAAATTAGAACAACTTTGAACAAACTTTCTTAAATATTTTGTTAATTATTCAAAGTCATACTTTCATACTTCAAGTACTTGTTTTACATTGTCATATCATTGAGAAAGGTTATCTGTTGTACTTGAAATTATATTAGACTGTTATCATTGTACTCAACTGTTATACCCTCTTGATTTCAGTCAAAATCATTATTGTAAAACCATTCAAGTTATTGTGTAAATTGAGGAAAGTGGTGTACTTTCTTCAAGTGTTAGAAGTTTGTAACAAAAGTCTTAGAATTAGACTTGCACTTATTCTAACAATAGTGGAAAATATCTTGTGGTATGCAAGAGGATTGGATATACCCTTGATTTGAAAGGGGAACCAGGATAACGTTGTGTTCTTTATATTTCTATCATTTATATTTTACGATACTCTAATTATAGTCAAAAAAATAATCCACTAAGTATCTAAAAACTTAAAAATTTCTAAACACATAGTTCATCACCACCCCCCCGTTAGGTGCACCTCGTTCTAACATAACCAACTTCTATCAAATCATAACTAAATTTTAACTACTTTAAACTAATTCTAACACATATCTAACTATATCTAACATCTCTTATTAATCTTTCAACCAACTCTTTTAAGTCTTTAACTATATACAACATCACTTAATTCCTATTCTTTCATTAGAGAGTGATTTAAGGTCCTTTTTAGTCTAAAATCTAAATCGGATTGTTCTCTATTTTTGTCCTAATAAATTATTTTCATATTGATTTAGTTTTCTTTTGTGTTTTGTCGATTTCCTTGTATAAGCGCGACATTATTTTAATCACAGCTATGTGCAGTGGTATTTGGTTTCTCATCTTGTCGCGACATTCATTTGATTCTCATATTACTTTTTGATTAATTACAAATTCAATTAATGATTTTGCGTCTTGCCATTAATAGATGGTCAAAAAGTGATTGAAAATATTTTACCACTAACTTTTGCCACTAACTTTTGCAATTTATTTTACCATTAACATATTATATTGTGTACACTTATATTTTCTCTCATAATATCCTTACCACTAACTTTTGCAATTTATTTTACCATTAACATATTATCAATCTTTCAACTACTTTTTTCTATTAGTCATTGCTCACTTGTTCCTTCATGATGATTAATATGGCATAAAACATGTATGAGAGGATTCTTCAACAAGGTGTGTATTTTATCCACCTATTTTTACATGCATTTTAATGTATATATAAACTTATTAAATACCGATTATTTTCTTCATTTTATGGTCTTCTAATGTTTGTTAGAGGACTAAGGGTTGCTTTCAAATATTGCTATAAGGTAATATTCAGATTTCTTTTTCCACTCATTTGTTTCCTGTTTATTGGCCTCATAAGTCATTTTACAACTATATGTGAGATTTGCACTCCGTCTCAGATACTTTATGGATCAAATATTAATTGTTAAGTTTAAGATTATTATTTGATAAAAACATTAATTGTGATTCAGTTTTTAAATAATATTTTTTAACTTATAATTAAATGACATCATATATTATTGAATGTTTTGTATGCATTAACTAATACATCAATTTTTTAATTAAAAAAAAACTAATTAATCAATTTGGCATTATTTTTAATTTGAAAAATAAAAATCATATATGCAATACATGTTTTATGTATTTCTATAATTTTAGAAAATTTTAATGTAAATATTAAAATCAAACTTATAGAAATACAATTAAAATTGAGTTTAAATTATTTGGAAAATTAAAAACTAAATAACACATGAAGTTAAAATTCAACAACATTGTATTTTGCATAAATAACACCGTAATAGGATAGTTGGGGTATCCATTCTCAAATGTGAAAGCCACAAACCTGTCGAAATTAGATTTGCAACATCTATTTTCATAAAAAAAAATTATAAAAAACATGACAAATTGTTGTTTTATATGCCATTTTTCCCTTTTAATCAACAAAATATTATTAAACTCACTTCAATTAATTTATATATATATATATATATATAATGAAGAGTATATTTAAAAGGAGGAAACATTTGATATAAATTGAAATGGAAAGAAATATTGTAAGAAACTTAGTACACTTTCATTTAAAAAGTTTGGAAGGCTAATGAAATGAATAAGTTACTAAAAATGAGTAAATGTAACCATAATGTCTGTCAAGTTAATTGAACTATTCATTGCTATTATGTTATTAATGGTGAGAATCTTTATGTGCATATATGGTTTACACCACAATAAAGTTTGACCAGTTTATCTGACCAAATACAAAGCTTAGTATTACTTCATTGAAACTCTCTTCCTTGCATTCTTTTCGATTCTTCTTTGATCTTTCGTTCTTCTAACCACCTTCTATTCAGATATTATTCTAAAGCAAAAATGCAGTTCAATATTTCGACGTTGTTCTTGTTGGCATGCTACACGGTCAATGTTATTGTACCGACGGTGTGCACCCATTACCTTCCTTTAAAACGGATCTTTCCACTTAACCCACGTGTTGATATGGACACGCTTAGAGCTCGTGATAAAGCACACCATTCAAGAATGTTGCATGGTTCAGTAGATGTCTTCAACTTCACACTCCAAGTCAACTTTGATACAAACTCCTTTGGGTAAGGTTAATCCTATCTCATTACTCATAAACTCTTTTATTTATTGCTTTAGTTTTTTTGGGTCTATTTTATATGCATTCATTATATAGCAATAATGATTTACATTATCATTTTATGAGATGAGTGGGAGTGACATTTGATTAATAACACTATTATTGATTTTTTTGTTTAGGTTTTATACAACAATAGTGAAGTTGGGATCACTACCAAAGGAATTCACTATTGTGGTTGATATCGAAAATAGTGCTATGTGGGTTAATTGTAAAACTTGTAGTAATTGCTCTCACTCTAATGCACTTGCGGTTAGGATTTTCAATCTTTATAACTCTTTTTTTTTTTTTACTATACATACTTATTAATTAGTACTACTTACCGGTAGTGTAGTGTTTATTTTGTTGCCTTGAAAACGATCATGCTATACCTAACATTATTCATAGCATCAAGAGGATAATGAACATATTTTAATTAATTCTACTAACTACTACATCAAAGTAACAAGTCAACAAAAATCATTAGAAATCTTAAAGGGTTATTAAAATGACAACTACATGAAAACCAACATAAAACTAAAAATTATTTTTTTTAATATTTGTGGCTTGATGTGTTTTGTATTCTACAATTTAAACTCAATTTCTTTAACACAATTGCTTCATTCACGACTGTGTTGGTTCAATGCTCGAATATCAGATAATCATAATCAGTGCAGCTATTCCTATGGGTATCAAGATGGGAATGAAACCTCAAGTGTTTATGTCTTCGATGAAATGTATTTTGACACCATCCTAAAGCAGTCTTCTCATGTCACTGTTAACTCTTCAACCACTATTTTTTTTGGGTGAGAAATTTGTATGCTTATTTATTTTAGACAATTATGGGTGTATGTGTGCATGCTCTATGTAGGATTAAATTAGTATTGCAAATTTTGTCAATAGGTTGATTTTTCAACAAACAAACAAAAAAAGAAAAAGAAGAATTGGGAAACAATGAGATCTACTTATATTCTTTGATAGTATTTGCATTTATTCTCATGTTTTTGTTAATACTAGCTAGTGCTTAATATGAATTTTGGTTTGAAATCAAACTTTATTGGATGGTTGTTTTACCATAGGTGTAGCACCAAACAATTTGGAGTTTTGACTGAGATAATGGAAGCGTTTTACGGAATCTTTAGATTTGACCCTGGTGTTATATCCGTTTTATCACAATTGTCATAAAAAAGAATAACACCCAAAGTTTTCTCTCATTGCTTGAAAGGAGATAATAATAGATGAAACATTCTAGTTTTTTGTACAACTTTAGAGCCAAATATTGTTGATAGTCCAATGGTTTTATCGTAATATGTCCTCTTCCATCCCGCTTTTCTTATTTTATTTCCGCAGTTTGTAATTCATTTCTCCCCTTTAGTTCCTTTTTTTTTTTCTTCCACAAAATTTCATCATGTGGCACACCTTTAGTACATTTGAATCAACATTACACTGAAAAATCATTTTAAAATATCGTTACTTTATTGAATATAAAATATGATATTGCTAAGAATCTATTTAAAATGCTTCTTGATTTGTTTATGTTCCTGTAATTTCTTACTCTTATAAATATTACATTGTGCAATATATAGTTGACTAATATTTTTCTTTTTTTTTAAATTTCAGGATTCATTACACCTTAAATCTTCAGAGCGTTTTATGTCAATGGTAAACAACTCCAAATTAATCCAAATGTATTTGCAGCCTCTTACGACCAAGACTAAGGAACTAGAATCGATAGTTGTATAACATTAACATATATTGTTCAAGAAGTTTATAATCATCTCCTTCATGCCGTAAGTTTTCTTTCACCTAGTTCAAAATATTGAATGTTGAACTTTCAAGTATATGTATGTGCTACTAACTCCTAAGCAAAAATAACAATTATGTTGTTATAAAAAAAATAAAAAATAAATTTGGTGCCTCTAAAAAAGGTCATGGGTTGTTGCACCATTGTTTTTGGATGTTGGCTCTGGACTAAAATTTGTAGGTGTTTGGTCATATTATTCTTTTTTTCATTTTCTATGGCGATGAGTTTTACATTGCGAGAATATAATTAGAATATTTTCTTACTCTTTGGATTCTCACATTCCTCTCTTATTTGATTAGTATTAGTTTTTATTATGTTGTATATATAAATCAATTATGAACCATTCATCGTAGTCAATTTCTTTTTTAAATCTTGAAATTATTTAATGAAGATTTGTATGTCTAAACATACTTAAGCAATTGAGCATGGTTTACATCTTTTTTTTTTATATATAATTATTGTCATTAATTTTCTTTAAGGGCGTTTGTTTATTTCTCTTATATTTTATAAATTTTGATCTTAATATATACTAATGTTCAATTTTTAAATGTATGTGTAGATAACTACTGTTGTATCACGATTTGCCACTCTCTTTATTTCAGAAGGAAACTCTTGCTATACAGTCTCAACCTGGTAGTTAAAAATATAATATCTGCTCTGAAGATATTTATATACATAATATGAAAGAGAGTTTATCTTATTATGATGTCTGAATCTCATTAAACATTTTGGTTCCTATTACATATTCAGCATCGATAATTTTCCTTGATTAGTTTAAACTTTGCGGGTGGAGCATCTATGAAACAAAAATCAGCACAATACCTTGTGCAAAGTATGGTAAGCATGAAGTGTTTATGCCTATTAGGATGCTTGATATATTATTGCATATAAGTAATTAAGTGATTCTTTGAAATTGTATGCAATTGATATGTCAGATTGCATTAACATCACGACACAACGTGGTTCATAGGTTTCTAAAAAGTGGAAAAGGGACTTACAATATTATGAGTTTAGATGATGACAAATTTATACAGACTATAAACTCCGCAAAGAATTGGGAAAAAAAAGAATTCTCTCGTTTGTTTATTAAATGAGAACTTTCATAAATGGTATAAAAAATTCTAAAGATTTTTCTTTAAATGTGGCTAATAAGTGTGACATCATTTCATCCAAAATTTCTAGTTTTTTACTTCAAAATTTCACGAAACCTGTTACAACTGAAAAATAAAAACATCTGATTGAGTGTTACAAAAAATTGTTTGTTTGTCATTATTTTCATTCAAATTGATTTCTAATAGATATTTAAATTTATGTTCGTTTTCAATTTGTCACATAAAAACGAAGAACGTTTTGGAGCTTTATCAAAACTAGTTGTAACTCAGTTCTTTAAACCATTTTCAAAACACACCACTAGATATTCCTCCTGGTCCAAGATTGGCCACTCTAAAACGACTTTTAACACTAAGAAGGAATTATATTTTAAAACTAACTCCTCAGGACCCAAGTTCAAGTGGGTACCTAAAATTGATACAACACATCATGTAGGATGTATTTCAAGATGTCAAGAAAAGGCCATGGTTCTTGGACAGTGGTTGTTCAAGGCATATGACGGATGACAAGAATTGCTTCATGTCATTTATCAATAAAGATGGAGGATCCGTAACATTTGGGAACAATGATCAAGCCAAGATCAAAGGCAATGGCTTTGAATGTTGAAGGATTGAAACATAACCTTCTCAGCATTAGTCAACTCTATGATAATGGCTTTGAAGTTGTTTTTAAACCAAACATATGTGAAGTTAGAATGGCAAATTCTAGTGAAATCATATTTTCTGCATCAAGAAAGAAAAATCTTTTAGATTTTATACATTGAAGAACTAGCAGTTGAATCATGCCTCATGTCCATAAATAAAGACAAATGGATATGGCATAAGAGAACTAGACACGTGAGTATGAAAACAATTTCAAATTTGTCAAAATTAGATCTTGTTAGAGGACTTCCTAAAATAAACTTTGAAAAAGATAAAAATATGTGAAGCTTGTGCACAAGGGAGACAAGTTAAAAGTAGCTTTCATCCAAAAGAATTTATATCAACCAAAAAACCTCTTGAACTACTTCACATTGATCTTTTTGGTCCCATCAAAACCACCAGCTTAGGAGGTATGAAATATGGATTTGTGATTGTTGATGATTTTTCTAGATACACATGGGTGTTATTTTTGAAACAAAAGGATGATGCATTTGATGCTTTCAAAAAAATTTGTAAAAAAGTTCAAAATGAAAAGGAATCCAATATCATTACTGTAGTGTGTAAAAATCCTTTTACGTTTAAAAAGGTAGCTTGCAAAATCCTTTCAGAAATAGTGTAAGGTAAACCTGTGGAAATCCTTTCTAGGTAGAAAAGTAGAAACTGTGTAAAGATCAAGACTGATCTATGAAAAACTATGTGAAAACCAAGAACGATCTTGCTTTAAGCACTTAGTGGAAAATCTCACATTTGTGAGGAATGGACGTAACCCGTGTTTGGGTGAACCATGATATATGCTTGTGTGATCTCTCTATCTCTATTTATTATATGTTTTACAATTAACTTTCATATTGATAAAAATTGATATTGTTGTTATTTCACTAACCAAGAACGTTCTTCATTTATAATCAAGATCAATCTTGAGTTAAACTTTCAGTTTTTTTAAATAGAAATTTTAAAAGTGATAATTATAATTCAAACTCCCCTTCCATATAATTGACATTGTTACTTCAGAGATTGCATATAGACCTCAAGTTTATTTCTTGGACCTTTTGGACTAGGAATAACAAATGAAAGTATAAAATTATGTTGCTTCATATACATTCATGGAAGAAGGGTATAAGGAATCAAAACACCTAGCCAAATGCTATGATAAATTGACATGGTTTTAAAAGGTTTTAAACCATCAGAAGCTAAACCTATTCGAACATTACAAGGGTTGCACGAAAAATCAGGATGTTGATGATCAAAAGCTTTCCAAGTGAAAGAACCAACCGAAAGTCTCATGAGCCCTTCTTTTGTTCCCATCCTCGTGCAATGTCATAAATTAAGCTATTTTTGATTATAGAAACAGTCTTTATAGTCTAGGTTTAAGAGGAAACCAAAAAGAACCTTTGCATATATTTTTTTCTACCTTCATTATAATTAGAGTTAGTTTCCATTGTGAAATACCAAATTTTGAGCATTAGCAAAATCTCTCCAATATAATATGCAATTATTGGGACAAGCATGTATTTTTTCATATGTTAGACCTAATCCACAAATAATCTAACAACATGGAAAACCTTTTATCAGTCCACCCGTTTAGACACTTTAAGTGATACAAATAGACAATAAATCATAGTTTTGTGAACTTCTTAAAATCAGGATAAAGATTATGCTCTGCCTCATTGAACAATTGATAGAACTTATCCAGATTATTGTCCTCTTCAAATTGTTTTGTATTGGGTTCATTTATGAATGCTTTGTGATCATCGCGCTCCACATTTGTTTGCACCATCACTCTCATTAGTTGGATACATTCCAAAGACATCATAAATCAATGTATCCATGTAATGGTCAAAGTATTCTTCTACTTGAGATACACTTTGAGAACTAGACAAACCAACTTATTCACCATGGAAGATCCAAGTAACATAACCTTTTAGAAATCCAAAATGGACTAGATGCTCATAAATATCCACCTGAGAGTATCGTTCGCAATTGATACTATTGGTGCAAAGACATAAAATGATTCCATCATTTGTTTTTGTAAATATAAAATCAAGAAAATTAATAACTCCTCTAATGTATTTGTCTTTATTAAGAGAGTTGTTAGGGTGTCCAACTCTTATCCATTCAATTCAATAGAATAAATTGAAAGAAATAACACAAAAAGTTAATAAATCTAACTTAAATATAAAGAAAGGAAAAGAAGAAGATATACTAACATAGAATAAATATAACTTAATTATAAACAAAGGAAAATAAGAATACAATAAATCAAAACACATATCGCTCTTTCACCTCAACCTCACAAGAATGAGTCATTTAAACTAATATACTCTACTTCAATAAGATTAGCTTACCTCTTCAAAATGAGGTTGAATTCTAAGAGGCGGTTTAGAATATTCTTCAGTGTGCACTGCATGTTGATCTAATGCAGCTAAGAGAGTTTGCTCATCATTTTGAAGTAAATTTCAAGCACAAATAAGGATATGATTTAATAGGGGCAACAAATTGAAGTTGTTTCCAACCCCTCACAAACATTATAAGACATTGCAGAGAACTCTGTGGAAGCTAAATGGTATTTTAATATATAATTGCATGATTTAATCTTTGTTACATGATAAAAATACATCTCTATTACTAAAGCTGACGAATCTAGTAAGAATTAACCATTTGCAATAATTTTGTAAACAAAAGATTTCACACAATATATTACTTTTTGAATCATATTACTTTTTGAATCATACGAACATTTAACATTTAGTTACAAGTACCAATTAAGAATATTATAAAGCTTACTTCATTGTACTCTATTGGCTGGCTCATGCAAGGTATGAAGATAAAACAAAGGTGCAATGAAATGAGTATTGGTTACTCTCACAACGTCGAAGTCTTGTGATACACAAATCCCAACTTTGAGATCAAAATATTGTCCAACTTTTCCATCAATGTAAATAGGTTGTGCAATGTTTTCTGTTTACTGAAAATCAAACCAAGTTTCCATAATTAGATTTTATCAGTGTATATCAAACCAACTTGAGTATTGCAAGTTTTGTTAGTTTGCTTTACAGGAAGCACAATTATCTATGTAACCATAGAAATGATGTTTGGAGATAATTTGAAGTCTCAAATCACATTAAATCTCCCCGTGAATACAATTAGTAATAAAATAGCAGTATATACCACAATAATTAACTCTTTCACTAAATATGCTATCATAATCACTCCAACAATCAATGTTATTGAGGACAAATGGTATAGAGTTGAAAAAAGAGAGTGAAAGAAATGGAAACTCCAATATTGCATGTTGAAAGAAGAGAGTGAAAGAAATGGAAACTGTTTGTCGTATGAGTTTGAAGTGCTCTTAAATCATGTAATCATAAATCGATATAAATTAAGTTAGAATTACTTTCTATTATATTTCAAGTGTTAAAAAATATAGCTAAATCAATATTTAAGTTTCTATTCCAATATTATATTAAACTACATAAGTGACGAAACTTTAGTGTGATTGCTACCAAATATAATAAGTGTCCATTAAATCACTTTTAAAATACCTCTTAATCTAATGTCACTCTTTGTATTGTCTAGAAAAGTAAACATTTGATGATAAGTGAAAAGGGATGTGTTATAAAAAAAAAAGTGAAAAATGATTAATCATTGTCTCTTAAAGCAACTGAAGACAAACAAAAAAAGGAAGTGAATTATACAAGAATCCTAAATAACTTAATTGTACCTAATACATATTAATGTATCAAGTAATAAGATAATTAGAACAAATTAATAAATTTAAAAAAGAAATGCAACAGATAATAGACTTTATATGAATTGCAAATCATCTATACAAAATAATTGAAGGAAAATACATGTTAAGAAAAATTACATAAAATTCTGCAATTAAAGCATGGACAAATTTAGTTAATTCAACGGACAAGAATAACAAAAAGTAAAATAACATAATCTAAGAACTAAACACTACTCACATCGAATTGAAATTCCAAACACACAAGTATAAACAAATGATGTGCAAACTCTAGCTAATCGAACAACCAAAATACCACTAAAAAAACAAAATAATCCAAACAAAACATTTGTGGTCATAAGAACACAATCCCTGTAATTCAGAATCTCAAAATAGAAAAATTCAAATCGATGATATATGATTTAATTTATTGGATTAATGGTCCCGACCTACATTAAATATTAATTCAACCAGAAAGCTCGCATGAAATGTATAAGCATGAAGTAAAATAACAATATTAAATATGAACTGTTGGAAATTAACCTAAGCTTGAAGATGAGAAACTTCATATATGTTTTTTGCACTTTTACTATCTTTTCTTTGAATATGAAAATAGAGGAACTTCAAATCAAATTCAAAATTTAAAAAACGGAAAATCAATCAAATAGTCAACCAATGCAAATTGCTAGTAGAGGATAAACAATTTCACTAACTCATGAATCGTTGAGTCGTGAATTATAAATCGCTGAATCGTGAGAGAATCCAATTGTAGAGAAATACATATTGAAGAGGAAATCTAAGAAATCGATTGAAGAGGGAAAGGGAAGAAAAGGAACAATTTCTATATTGTTAATGAGAAGAAATTAGGAAAAATTCTTTTTGAGATGGAAATGGGAAAGAAAGGGAATAATATTGCTGGGTGAATATTTGTCTATTATGTTGTTGTTTGGGTGAATAGGTGATTATTTTGCTGAATATTTAAGTTTATTTTTTGAATTAAAATGATGTATTCATATTAAATGAGAATAATAGACACCCTATATGTACTTAAAAGTAATTGTAGCGATAAATAAGAAGGTATTATTATACATTGAGTGTCACAATAAATTTTTTATTTGTAGTGCATAGATAATTATATAACACAAAAAGTAATTAATTCCTAAGAAACAATCTAAAAAATACCTCAAGTTCTATAATCAATCATCATAAGTGATGAATGGTTAGCCACAACTTAATTCTCATTCAATGTCACTAAATGAGGGTTGATGTCATTAACTACACATCAATAGTGAAGTCATGAGAATTTGCACACTACTAATTAGTAAATTTCCTCTAAGTGTCTGGTTGAGCACAAAATCTTTCCACACTTTAAATGTAGAAAATCGATGATAGATAGCCAAATGTGCAGCCTCACAACCTCCAAAGTCGCAATGTTTCTACAAATACATCTACACTATCAGACTAACTGTAATGTTTAATAACATAAATCCTAAGGATATTAAGAGTAATTAGAGATTTTTTAATCATCTTACCACTGCCCAAAAAATTAAATAAATGGCACCTCCAGTGGTTTGACTATACCCACTTTTCATACCGAATCGACCTACATTTCGACAAACTTAAAAAAAATAATAAAAATAAAAATTAAATTAAAGTAATTTTAACCCAACATGCAATATTTTATCAAGAATCCAAAAAGATAACCCTGCTTGCATCAAAACTACCAATATTTTGTCAAGAGTCCAAAAAGATAAGCAAAATGAATTATTGACAATACTAAGACTATTATCAATATTCTGGAATCTTGCTTATAGAATAATAAGAGTGAAGATTACATATACTCTTCCCTTTACAATCCATGGCTGTTCCGGTTTTGAGGATATTATACTTCTTCAAGTATCTCTTTCGAATTAAATAGTTATGTCTCAATTGACACATAATCATGCTATGCTATGTATATTAACTCTCATTGAGGGGATAATATAATTTAGTCCTATATCAATTCAAGTGTGTAAGACAACTTGATTAATTTACATCAATTTCTAATAACTCTCATCAGAGAGGATTTTTCATTCAATCTTTCTTTTGACGTGTATCATTTATTTAAACATTACCTTTTTGTTTTCATACAAAAACCATTTATGAAAATGTTCTTCAATGTATCATTTTTTTTATCCTCAATATAAGCTCAATTTTGGATAATTCCTTTTCTTCATGGATGACGAAGAGTATGTCAATGATCAACATCAATAATTAATATTAAAGAATATATTTGTTTGGAATAGTTTCATTGGAAATCTTGGAACATAGCAATTAAACACTTGAGTTGTTAAGATATATGTATTATTCATAGTACTATTTCAAGTTGTTGTATTATGTAGACCACTATATTGTACTAATTGGAGGATGTACAATGTTCTTATCTTGATGCTTCATGTTCTGGTGTCATGTCATATGTATTGTTCATCACACGAACAAAATTCTTTTTCATAAAACTTTTGTCTTCATCAAATGATAACTTTACAAGAGGAATTGTTCTTCATGTAGACGTTCCAAAGTCATTTACTCAGAGGATTGAACTTTTACTAGAGCATTGACTTTTCTATATACTTCTCACAATTTTTTCTTCTTAGAGTCTTTACCAGAGAATCAACAAAGTATCTTGACTTACATTTGACTTTGACTTTTATTAGAGGCAAATGATCATAATAGCGCTCTTTTTCTTTGTGATAAGAGGAACACTTGTTGACTGATTTGCTTTGTCTTCTAAGTTTGACTCAAAGTATAGATTATCATATGCGTATAAAAAAGCTTCTTGTTGAATCAATTGTTGTGACAAGAGAACGATTCACTTTATAATATATTCATGAATCCTTTCATATATTATCATTTACTCTACTAAAAAACATATTTACTCGTGCATTAGGTAATCATATTTTTTGTATTAATAACACTCAAATTATTATATCTAACTTATTCATAGTTCATGCTACTTTAAAATAGATAGTCGTTAATATAAATTTATCTTCTATTGTTTTTGTTATCATCAAAATATATAAAATAATTGTAGTTAAAATCACTTATGCACTAACAAATTCTAAAAATTTGGGATCAAAGCCTCAACTCAAATACAATTTTAACAACACAATTTTATCAATATACTAGTAAGAACTATTGATAGATGTTATGGTGGCTTAGAGTTGAAAAAAGTGGTTAAGGATTATCAAACTTTAGTTTGGCAGGGTTTTCTCGAATATAGTATTCTTCTCATGCCAAATTCGTTAAGAGAGAAATCAAATTGCTAAGATAATTTGACTAACTACCACATATCTAGAAATGTGACGCTTGTATGCCATCTGATGAGGTTGTTGGGTCCTAAAATGTCCACTTGTCACTGTAAGAACTAGATATGTTAAGACAACATACTATGAATGTTTTGATGAGGATAAAGCAAAACAAAAATTGTCCACTAATTTTTATTTAAGTGTGCAAATTGTATTAATAGAAAATAATCCAAATCAAGTCTATGTTATTGACTATTTACAAAGTTTGACTTAGTAGTAATTGTTAATGTGCTATTCATTTAAAGAAGCACAAAGAATATTATTGACTAACGAATAATTATCTATACTAACTAATACTAGAGTAAATTATAATGATTACATATGAACGAAACAAAATCATTGTGGTTCGTAT
Organism: Cicer arietinum; assembly: GCF_000331145.2. NCBI lineage: Eukaryota > Viridiplantae > Streptophyta > Magnoliopsida > Fabales > Fabaceae > Cicer > Cicer arietinum. The sequence goes on along the minus strand of NC_021167.2, from coordinate 12,951,796 downwards.
CATGGTTTCAAAGAATGAATAGTGTCATCATTTGGTCAAACGGATGAACCACAAGACATGTTGTAAATACAAGTATGTTGGAGTCAATATTTTAGTCATTCAAAGTCTAGAAGCAGAGCAAAGCTAATGAGAAACATATTTCGGTTCATGTAATGCCTTAAGTAAAGAGGGATAAATCAATGAACTATTCATTTGCTATAACAATTAGTTTTCTCTGGAATGTCACTTCCTTTGATGGATCATTGCTCGTAGTTTTCTCTATCTTTTATTTCTTCGTTATGAATAATTAAATTTTTCATTGTTGGAGATGAGTAGAACAAGATGAAAATCTTGAACGTTTGATTTGGTTTTTGGTTATTTGAATGAGTACATTGAATTGTTTTTTTCATCTCTGTGTTTGATACTTTTTATTGGTTGATCACCGTTAATTTGATTTACAATTCATATTTTAAAACAAAAGTGGATTGTATGAATGCTTGAAAAGATAAAATTTAAGAATTTGTAATATAAGAAATCAAATGAGATATTTGCATATACAATAGATCCATGTGAGAATTCTTGTACATTGATGTATGATTATAATTTTAAATTCTCTATGAAATAAGGATTATCTTAGGATTAAATGTTTTCTCACTGATGAATTAGAACATAAAGAGTAAAGAGAATTCTATAATAATTTAATAAAGGAATTCAATAACTAGAATCAAATTAGTAGTTAAAGGTTGTATTGTATTTGAAGTGAAATTCATTTTTAATTCTTTTATTATTTTAAAGTTCAATATTTTACTCTTGTTAGTTGCAAAAACATTCAATTCAGTTAGAATGTTTTGTTCAATTTAATAATTAAAAATTGTTAATAAGTATAACGTATTTCTTGTATTGAATTTTCATTGATATTTTAATTGGTTCTTAGACGCGACATATTTCACCGTGTTGAATTTATGATGAATAGAATCAATACACTAGTAAAAATAAGAATAATTTATTAAAATTGCCGTTTTTTCTTTTATTAATTATTCTTTTAATCTATTTAAAATAATTAAATGCAATACATTGATTTTTATTAGAAAGAAAATTTTGTTGGAGATTTAGTCTTTGTTTTTGTCAAATAGATCACTGATTAGACTTACACAAAGTGTGAAGAAGAAGAGAATTCTAAATTGAAATCCAATTTTTCTATATATTAATATTCTTACAATTACCAACTGTACTTACCAAAGAGATTTAAATTTATTATTAGAAAAGGCAAAAGTACATTTATGTTACTTTTTTCATTTTAAATGTCTTATTTACTATTTTTCTACATCTTAAATTATTTATCATTTTATAATATCAATACAATATTAATTTCTTTTTTTCACTAATATATATTTATTTATAATATATCAACATAACAACTTTTTTACTTATCACAATTATTAAGGTATTTAAGTAAATAAAACTTGTTGTATTATCAAAACAAAAAAAACTAATAATTTTTTTTAAGAGTCGCACACAACTCATCAAACAATTAAAATGAGACAAAATAAAATGAGAGAGCCGAAATTTGTAGATAATTAAGGCAACTTCAACTTATGATTAATGAATTTCAAAAGACTTCATTTGAGTAAAATAGATAAACTTCAATAACTCCTTCCGTCTCTAATTATAAAACTCTATTTTCCTTTTCGTTGCCCTTAAAATAAGACTATTTTCAAAATTTAATTTGTATTATTAATATTTTTTAGATGCCCTTATTTAATTTATTGTTAGAAAACTATTTTTTTTAATCCTATCAATAATTGTAAAAGTAAATATAATAAAAGCAACATGTGTTTTTGATAAATTTATTTTTTAAACTACTTTCTATTAATGTGTGTAAACTTTAGTGGTCTTATAATAAGAGATAGATGAAATATCCTTTTTGTTCCACAATAACTATCATATTTTTACAAATAATTTCTTTCGAAAAAATTGTCACTTTTAATTTTAAATATAATTTTAATTTTCTTTTCAATTGTATTCTCTAATTAATATCATGTAAGCTACACTTTATTTATTAATATTATTTCACTTTGTATTTATAATAATTAAAATAAACTATCTATTATAAAAAAATCGATAAAAATATTATTCTCTTTTATTTATTATATTTTCTTAATTTATATTAATTAATTAAAAATAAGAGAGTTATTTTAAGTCAGATAACATCATAATTTAGAATAAAAAATGTACAGTGTGACAACTTGGCTGACATAATTTTCCACCACAAATCACACCAAAAAGACAAGTTTGTTTCTTGCCAATTGCCACCGACCACACTAAAATTACAAATTTGCCACAGAAATTAATGCAATTAAATTTAGGCAAAGTAAACTTTGTCCAAATAATTAATAGTAACGTGGCAGGATTGTAAATTCAATTTCCAATTATTTTAGGTGAGCCATCTTTTTCACTTAAATTTGAAATTGGAGTAGAAGTAGGAATGACAAAAAATTTGTACACACACATAAAATCTGTAATGCACAGACACGACTCGAATAGTTAATTAGTAGCCATGGATAGAGTATATGTATATTTTGACTATTAGTTAGTTAATGAATATAAAAACAGATATAATGATATTTGTAATTATATATAACTGTACCCTAATAATTAATTAATAAAAATGATATGATAATAATATTTTTTGTTTATACACTAATGTATTAATAATATTTTTACGACAAAATTTTGTTATATATTTTATTTATTTATTAATATATTAATTTTTTTTTGTCGACAAAATAGGAATTTTTTTAACAAATTGTGACAAAAAATATAAGATTTCAATTAAACGTACTTAATAGCTATTAATCATTTAACTGCCTTCACATGAAACACATTGCTATTGACCAAATAAGGTGGGTGAGGTTTTCTAGACAATAATTACTTTATATGTGTTATGATTCTTGATTTGAATTTTAACAATAATTTTTTAAAGCTTATTTGACACATGTTTATTTCTTTCTTGGTATGTGGAATTGACGTCAATGTTTTGTGTATAGAAGATATAGAATTATAATAGTAATATATGTCTAATATTTAAGAGCACCACAATTTGAAAGTGTGTATTAACATTTCTATTTTGTAATGAACAATATAATTTAAGGAAAAGAAAATATGTAATGATAATTACAAAATAGGAATACAAAAGTGGTTATCACATCGACTAAACAAAATATGACCAAGAACGTGATAGTAGTCAAGGTGTATAACTCTCGTTGATATTTTTCACCTACATTAGACTAATTTAAAAAAATTTCAGTGTTTCAACAAAAATAACTCCAATAGAAACCATGTTGGACTTTAGTCCTCTTAATCCTAGTTTTGACATAATTAACAAACATACAATGTTCATACATCATATGATAAATCTAACATTTTAATTGAGCAAGATTTCAGGAACAACAATTCAATCCTACACACTTGAAACAATTGGGCAAGTGAGAAATCAAATTATCTTTGTTTATAAGTTCAATATTTTAATCTTGTTAGTTGCAAAAACATTCAATTCAATTAGAATGTTTTGTTCAATTCGATAATTAAAAATTGTTAATAAGTATAACGTAATTCTTGTATTGAATTTTCGTTGATATTTTAATTGACTCTTAGACGCGACATGTTTCACCGTGTTGAATTTATGATGAATAGAACCAATACACTAGTAATAATAAGAATAACTAAAAAAAAGTAATAATAAGAATAATTTATTAAAATTACCGTTTTTTTATTTTATTAATTATTCTTTTAATCTATTTAAAATAATTAAATGCAATACATTGATTTTTATTAGAAAGAAAATTTTATTGAAGATTTATACTTTGTTTTTTGTCAAATAGATCACTGGTTAGACTTACACAAAGTGTGAAGAAGAAGAGAATTCTAAATTGAAATCCAATTTTTCTATATATCAATATTCTTACAATTACCAACTGTACTTACCAATGAGATTTAGATTTATTATTAAAAAAGGAAAAAGTACATTTGTATTACTTTTTTCATTTTAAATGTCTTATTTACTATTTTTCTACGTCTTAAATTATTTATCATTTTATAATATCAATACAATATTATTTTTTTTCCACTAATATATATTTATTTATAATATATCAACATAACAACTTTTTTACTTATCACAATTATTAAGGTATTTAAGTAAATAAAACTTGCTGTATTATCAAAACTAACAAAACTAATAATTTTTTTTAAGAGTAGCACACAACTCATCAAACAATTAAAATGAGACAAAATAAAATGAGAGAGCCGAAATTTGTGGATAATTAAGGCAACTTCAACTTATGATTAATGAATTTCAAAAGCCTTCATTTCAGCAAAATAGATAAACTTCAATAACTCCTTCCGCCTCTAATTATAAAACTCTATTTTCCTTTTTGTTGCCCTTAAAATAAGACAATTTTCAAAATTTAATTTGTATTATTAATATTTTTTAGATGCCCTTATTTAATTTATTGTTAGAAAACTAAATTTTTTGTATCCTATCAATAATTGTAAAAGTAAATATAATAAAAGCAATATGTGTTTTTGATAAATTTATTTTTTAAACTACTTTCTATTAATGTGTGTAAACTTTAGTGGTCTTATAATAAGAGATAGATGAAATATCCTTTTTGTTCCACAATAACTATCATATTTTTACAAATAATTTGTTTTAAAAAAATTGTCACTTTTAGTTTTAACATAATTTTAATTTTCTTTTCAATTGTATTCTCTAATTAATACCAAGTAAGCTACTCTTTATTTATTAATATTATTTCACTTTGTATTTATGATAACTAAAATAAATTATCTATTATAAAAAAATTGATAAAAATACTATTGTCTTTTATTTATTATATTTTCTTAATTTATATTAATTAATTAAATAAGAGAGTTATTTTAAGCCAGATAACATATCATAATTTAGAATAAAAAATGTACGAGGTGTGACAACTTGGCTGACATAATTTTCCACCACAAGTCACACCAAAAAGACAAGTTTGTTTCTTGCCAATGGCCGCCGGCCACACTAAAATTACAAATTTGCCAAAGAAATTAATGCAATTAAATTTAGCGAAGTAAACTTTGTCCAAATAATTAATAGTAACGTGGCAGGATTGTAAATTCAATTTCCAATTATTTTAGGTGAGCCATCTTTTTCACTTAAATTTGAAATTGGAGTAGAAGTAGGAATGACAAAAAATTTGTACACACACATAAAATCTGTAATGCACAGACACGAGTCGAGTAGTTAATTAGTAGCCATGGATAGAGTATATGTATATTTTGACTATTAGTTAGTTAATGAATATAAAAACAGATATAATGATATTTGTAATTATATATAACTGTACCCTAATAATTAATTAATAAAAATGATATGATAATAATATTTTTTGTTTATACACTAATTTATTAATAATATTTTTATGACAAAATTTTGTTATATATTTTATTTATTTATTAATGTATTAATTTTTTTTATCGACAAAATAGGATTTTTTTAACAAATTGTGACAAAAAAATATAAGATTTCAATTAAACGTACTTAATAGCTATTAATCATTTAACTGCCTTCACATGAAACACATTGCTATTGACCAAATAAGGTGGGTGAGGTTTTCTAGACAATAATTACTTTATATGTGTTACGATTCTTGATTTGAATTTTAAACATAATTTTTTAAAGCTTATTTGACACATGTTTATTTCTTTCTTTGTATGTGGAATTGACGTCAATGTTTTGTGTATAGAAGATATAGAATTATAATAGTAATATATGTCTAATATTTAAGAGCACTACAATTTGAAAGTGTGTATTAACATTTCTACTTTGGAATGAACAATATAATTTAAGGAAAAGAAAATATGTAATGATAATTACAAAAAAGGAATATAAATGTGGTTACCACATCGACTAAACAAAAGATGATGAAGAACATGATAGTAGTCAAAGTGTATAACTTTCATTGATATTTTTCATCTACATTAGACTAATTTAAAAATCTTTCAGTTTTTAACAAAAATAACTCTAATAGAAATCAGAATCCAAACATTGAGTCTTCAAATGTCAAATTTGACTAATAAAATTTAACCATCATAAGATGGTATCACAAAAAAAAAATAATAATTGTTTTACTACCACATGATAGAAACTTTTAAAAATTAACCAAACTTGAAGTGACTCAACAAGTAAGTTTCTATTATCATCTACAAATGAACACCGATGTCTTTAAATGAGTTCTTGGATAGACGATTTTGAAATTGATAACCATGCAAATGGTGATTATAAGCCATATAAATATCAAAGTAACCATAAACGATGTCAGTTTTAATATTATCGAAGAACAAACTGAATGAGAGTTACTAATTGGGAATCAAAGTGGCAAACAAATTTTAAAGATTGTTTTTCTCATGAAAGTGAAACAAAGAAAAAGAAAGGAGTAAGAAAGGGAAAAATGGAATAATAATAATCATCTTTCGAATGTGGATTCCATGACTTTGATACCAAGTTGAGACACATGCATGAGTGAGCCCAAAAAAAGTAGAAACAATTAAGAGAAATATTGAACTTGAAATTGATACTATGAATAATAAGATACAATTAGGATAAGTAATGTCTTTATATAGTGCTCCTAATGTACCTCAAACATAACCAACTTCTATCAAATCATAACTAAATTTTAACTACTTTAAACCAATTCTAACACATATCTAACTATATCTATCATCTCTAATTATTTTTTCAACCAAATCTTTTAAGTCTTAAACTATATACAACACCACTTAATTCATATTATTTCATCATAGAGTGATTTAAGGTCGTTTTTAGTCTAGAATCCAAATCGGATTGTTCACTATTTATGTTTTTGATGAAGACAAATACCAAATAAAGTGATCAAGTTGCAACTTTAAAGTGAAGTCAACAATCAAGTCAACTATTGTCAATATGCTAGAAGACTTATAATTTAAGGTACATGATGCAATCTAATATTGTTATATTTCAAATGCACATGAGAACCTTCTACTTTAACTATGCATCAAAAGAATTTTTAAAGTGTCAAACTACATGAACAATGTTTGAAAATCAAGTTTTTGACAAAACTCAAGGTTCTATTCGACTACATATATGTGTAGCTGAATACAGATGAAGTCAGTAGCAAAAACTGCACATTTGTATTCGACTACAACATGTTGTAGCCGAATACAAACCCAAGTCAGTAGCAAAAATTGCACATTTGTATTCGATTATAGGATATCGTAGCTGAATACAAATACCAAGTGAGTAGCTAAAACTGCACTTTTGTATTCGACTACAGCATGTTGTTGCCAAATACAAAATCAAGTTAGTCGAAAAATTTAGTCACATGTATTCGACTACAAGGATTTGTATTCGAATACAAGCTTGAAAATTTGAAATAAATCTGAACGTTACAGAAGTATATTCAACTATACTTAAGCTATAGCTAAATACAAATGCGAAACAAATGTAATTTTTCAGTTCAGATTCAATCTGAATCATTGCACATGTTCATCAATTTTCTAGGAACGATTGCCACTAATCCGAAGAGATGTCTTAGGAGTATAAATACTTCTTGGTTTCAAATTTAACTTAAGAACCAAAACAAGAGTATTAGAACAACTTTGAACAAACTTTCTTAAATATTTTGTGAATTATTCAAAGTCATACTTTCATACTTCAAGTACTTGTTTTACATTGTCATATCATTGAGAAAGGTTATTTGTTGTACTTGAAATTATATTAGACTGTTATCATTGTACTCAACTGTTATACCTTCTTGATTTCAGTCAAAATCATTATTGTAAAATCATTCAAGTTATTGTGTAAATTGAGGAAAGTGGTGTACTTTCTTCAAGTGTTAGAAGTTTGTAACAAAAGTCTTAAAGTTAGACTTGCACTTATTCTAACAATAGTGGAAAATATCTTGTGGTGCGCAAGAGGATTGGATGTACTCTTGATTTGAAAGGGGAACCAGGATAACGTTGTGTTCTTTATTTTTCTATCATTTATATTTTATGATACTCTAATTATAATCAGAAAAATAATCCACTAAGTATAAGCGCGACATTGTTTTAATCACAACTATGTGCAATGGTATTTGGTTACTCATCTTGTCGTGACATTCATTTGATTCTCATATTACTTTTTGATTCATTACAAATTCAATTAATGATTTTGCGTCTTGCCATTAATAGATGGTCAAAAAGTGATTGAAAATATTTATATGTAAAATAAAAACTCATTGAAAATTTTATTGTAATTGATTTTTTGAGACAACATTTATTACCACTAACTTTTGCAATTTATTTTACCATTAACATATTATATTGTGTACATTTATATTTTCTCTCATAATATCCTTACCACTAACTTTTGCAATTTATTTTACCATTAACATATTATCAATCTTTCAACTACTTTTTTCTATTAGTCATTGCTCACTTGTTCATTCATGATGATTAATATGGCATAAAACATGTATAAGATGATTCTTCAACAAGTTGTGTATTTTATCCACCTATTTTTACATGCATTTTAATGTATATATAAACTTATTAAATACCGATTATTTTCTTGATTTTATGGTCTGTTAATGTTTGTTAGAGGACCAAGGGTTGCTTTCAAATATTGCTATAAGGTAATATTTGCCATTAATAGATGGTCAAAAAGTGATTGAAAATATTTATATGTAAAATAAAAACTCATTGAAAATTTTATTGTAATTGATTTTTTGAGACAACATTTATTACCACTAACTTTTGCAATTTATTTTACCATTAACATATTATCAATCTTTCAACTACTTTTTTCTATTAGTCATTGCTCACTTGTTCATTCATGATGATTAATATGGCATAAAACATGTATAAGATGATTCTTCAACAAGTTGTGTATTTTATCCACCTATTTTTACATGCATTTTAATGTATATATAAACTTATTAAATACCGATTATTTTCTTGATTTTATGGTCTGTTAATGTTTGTTAGAGGACCAAGGGTTGCTTTCAAATATTGCTATAAGGTAATATTCAGATTTCTTTTTCCACTCATTTGTTTCCTGTTTATTGGCCTCATTTGCTGCATTCAATACATGTGCTAATTGTTCTCAATATTTTTTATTTTGCCAAACAAGTATAATTTTTTTAAATCAATGTTATAACGCAAAATATTACACTCAAAAAAATTTTAAAAACACTTTTATATTGTTGCTAAATTACAACAGTCTCTACATTATAAATGTATGTAATGTTAGTCACTTGCATTCCTTTCTTGTCACATATGTTGTATAGGGGTTAGGAATCGAGAGCGTTGGAGACTTTGCTTGATGGTATAAAGTAATTATTCGAAACTTGAGAGTAAGATTATGCTCAAAGCATTCATTTTTACTCTTGGGCAAGGTGAAAAAATATTTGTTATTATTTATTATATAATTTTTATGTGGATATTATTTATTATTAACACACATGACATTATAAGTCATTTTACAACTATATGTGAGATTTGCACTCCGTCTCAGATACTTTATGGACCAAATATTAATTGCTAAGTTTAAGATTATTATTTGATAAAAACATTAGTTGTGATTCAGTTTTTAAATAATATTTTTTTAACCTATAATAAAATGACATCATATATTATTGAATGTTTTGTATGCATTAACTAATACATCAATTTTTTAATTAAAAAAAAAAACTAATTAATCAATTTGGCATTATTTTTAATTTGAAATAAAAAGTCATATATGCAATACATGTTTTATGTATTTCTATAATTTTAGAAAGGTTTTAATGTAAATATTAAAATCAAACTTATAAAAATACAATTAAAATTGAGGTATTTTGCATAAATAACACCGTAATAGGATAGTTGGGGTATCCGTTCTTAAATGTGAAAGCCACAAACCTGTCGAAATTAGATTTGCAACATCTATTTTCATAAAAAAAATTATAAAAAACCTGACAAATTGTTGTTTTATATGCCATTTTTCCCTTTTAATCAACAAAATATTATTAAACTCACTTCAATTAATTTATATATATATATATATATATAATGAAGAGTATATTTAAAAGGAGGAAACATTTGATATAAATTGAAATGGAAAGAAATATTGTAAGAAACTTAGTACACTTTCATTTGAAAAGTTTGGAAGGCTAATGAAATGAATATGTTACTAAAAATGAGTAAATGTAACCATAATGTCAAGTTAATTGAACTATTCATTAATATTATGTTATTAATGGTGAGAATCTTTATGTGCTTATATAGTTTACACCACAATAAAGTTTGACCAGTTTATCTGATCAAATACAAAGCTTAGTATTACTTCATTGAAACTCTCTTCCTTGCATTCTTTTCGATTCTGCTTTGATCTTTCGTTCATCTAACCACTTTCTATTCAAATATTATTCTAAAGCAAAAATGCAGTTCAACATTTCAACGTTGTTCTTGTTGGCATGCTACACGGCCAATGTTATTGTACCGACGGTGTGCACCCATTACCTTCCTTTAAAATGGATCTTTCCACTTAACCCACGTGTTGATATGGACACGCTTAGAGCTCGTGATAAAGCACACCATTCAAGAATGTTGTATGGTTCAGTAGATGTCTTTAACTTCATACTCCAAGCCAACTTTGATACAAACTCCTTTGGGTAAGGTTAATCCTCTCTCATTACTCATAAACTCTTTTATTTATTGCTTTAGTTTTTTTGGGTCTATTTTATATGCATTCATTATATAGCAATAATGATTTACATTATCATTTTATGAGATGAGTGGGAGTGAGATTGATTAATAATACTATTATTGTTTTTTTTTGTTTAGGTTTTATACAACAATAGTGAAGTTGGGATCACCACCAAAGGAATTCACTGTTGTGGTTGATATCGGAAGTAGTGCTATGTGGGTTAATTGTAAAACTTGTAGTAATTGCTCTCACTCTAATGCACTTAGAGTTAGGATTTTCAATCTTTATAACTCATTTTTTTTACTATACATACTTATTAATTAGTACTACTTACTGGTGGTGTAGCGTTTGTTTTGTTGCCTTGAAAATGATCATGCTATACCTAACATTATTCATAGCATCAACAGGATAAAGAACATAGTTTGATTAATTCTACTAACTACTACATCAGAGTAACAAGTCAACAAAAATCATTAGAAATCTTAAAGGGTTATTAAAATTACAACTACACAAAAACCAACATAAAACTAAAAATTAAAATTAAAATTAAAATTAAAACCATTCAGTTTGCACAATTTCGGTGTTAAAAAAAATACATAGCCTAGAAAAAGACAAAATTTGAACTCAAGTGTATAATATTGAGATTTCTTGAATAGCAAAAGAAAAATCTTAACTTTTTGGATTTAACTTTGTCTCTTGTAATTTTCATTGAGTGTAGTGTTTTTTTTTTTTTGAATATTTGTGGCTTGATGTGTTTTGTATTCTATAATTTAAACTCAATTTCTTTAACACCATTGCTTCATTCACGATTGTATTGGTTCAATGCTCGAACATCCGATAATCATAATCAGTGCAGCTACTCCTATGGGTATTAAGATGGGAAGGAAACCTTAGGTGTTTATGTCTTCAATGAAATGTATTTTGACACCATCCTAAAGCAGTCTTCTCCTGTCACTGTTAACTTTTCAGCTACTATTGTTTTGGGTGAGAAATTTGTATGCTTATTTATTATAGACAACTATGGGTGTATGTGTGCATCCTCTATGTAGGATTAAATTGGTATTGCAATTTCTGTCAATAGGTTGATTTTTCAACAAACAAACAAAAAAAGAAAAAGAAGAATTGGGAAACAATGAGATCTACTTATATTCTTTGATAGTATTTGCATTTATTCTCATGTTTTTGTTAATACTAGCTAGTGCTTAATATGAATTTTGGTTTGAAATCAAACTTTATTGCATGGTTGTTTTACCATAGGTGTAGCACCAACAAATTTGGAGTTTTGACTGAGACAATGGAAGCGCTTGACGAAATCTTTAGATTTGACCCTAGTGTTATATCCGTTTTATCACAATTGTCCTTAAAAAGAATAACACCCAAAGTTTTCTCTCATTGCTTGAAAGGAGATAGTAATAGAGGAGGCATTCTAGTTTTTTGTACAACTTTAGAACCAAATATTGTTGATAGTCCAATTGTTTTATCGTAATATGTTCTCTTCCATCCCGCTTTTCTTATTTTATTTCCTCAGTTTGTAATTCATTTCTCCCCTTCAGTTCCTTTATTTTTTCTTCCACAAAATTTCATCATGTGGCATACCATTAGTACATTTGAATCAACATTACAGTGAAAAATCATTTTAAAATATCATTACTTTATTGAATATAAAATCTGATATTGCTAAGAATCTATTTAAAATGCTTCTTGATCTGTTTATGTTCCTGTAATTTCTTACTCTTATAAATATTACATTGTGCAATATATAGTTGATTAATATTTTTCTTTTTTTAAATTTTAGGATTCATTACACCTTAAATCTTTAGAGCATTTTATGTCAATGGCAAACAACTCCCAATTAATCCAAATGTATTTACAGCCTCTTACGACCAAGACCAGGGAACTAGAGTCGATAGTTGTACAACATTAACATATATTGTTCAAGAAGTTTATAATCATCTCGTTCGTGCCGTAAGTTTTCTTTTACCTAGCTCAAAATATTGAATGTTGAACTTTCAAGTATATGTATGTGCTATTAACTTCTAAACAAAAATAACAATTATGTTGTTATAAAAAAATAAAAAATAAATTTGGTGCCTCTACAAAATATCATGGGTTGTTGCACCATTGTTTTTGGATGTTGGCTCTGAACTAAAATTTGTAGGTATTTGGTCATATTATTCTTTTTTTCCTTTTCTATGGCGAGGAATTTTACATTGCGAGAATATAATTAGAATATTTTCTTACTCTTTGGATTCTCACATTCCTCTCTTATTTGATTAATATTAGTTTTTATTATGTTGTATATATAAATCAATTATGAACCATTCATCATAGTCAATTTCTTTTTTAAATCTTGAAATTATTTAATGGAGATTTGTATGTTTAAACATACTTAAGCAATTGAGCATGGTCTACATCTTTTTTTTTATATATAATTCTTGTTATTAATTTTCTTTAAGGGCGTTTGTTTATTTCTCTTATATTTTATAAACGATTTTGATCTTAATATATATAATAATGTTCAATTTTTAAATGTATGTGTAGATAACTACTGTTGTATCACGATTAGCCACTCTCTTTATTTCAGAAGGAAACTCTTGCTATACAGTCTCAACCTAGTAGTTAAAAATATAATATCTGCTCTAAAGATATTTATATACATAATATGAAAGAGAGTTTATCTTATTATGATTTCTGAATCTCATTAAACATTTTGGTTTTATTACATATTCAGCATCGATAATTTTCCTTCAATTAGTTTAAACTTTGCGGGTGCAGCATCTATGAAACTAAAATCAGCACAATACCTTGTGCAAAGTATGGTAAGCATGAAGTGTTTATGCCTATTAGGATGCTTGATATATTATTGCATACAAGTAATTAAGTTATTCTTTGAAATTGTATGCAATTGATGTGCCAGTTTGCATTAGCATGACGACACAACGTGGTTCATAGGTTTCCAAAAAGTGGAAAAGGGACTTACAATATTATGAGGTTAGATTATGACAAATTTATACACACAATAAACTCCGCAAAGAATTGGGAAAAAAAAATAGAATTCTCTCATTTGTTTATTAAATGAGAACTTTCATAAATGGTAAAAAATATTCTAAAGATTTTTCTTTAAATGTGACTAATAAGTGTGACATCATTTAATCCAAAATTTCTAGTTTTTTACTTCAAAATTTCACGAAATCTATTACAAGTGAAAAAGAAAAACATATGATTGAGTGTTACAAAAAATTGTCTGTTTCTCATTATCTTCATTCAAATTGATTTCTAATAGATATTTAAATTTATGTTAGTTTTAAATTTGTCGCATAAATCCAATTTCCAAAAGAAGCTAGTATTTTGTACTCATGTCTGATAATCGTAAATTAGTCTTTCCATGTTTATTTTATGCAAGTATGATAATCATGAATTAACAAGTATGATCTTATCTTTTGCAAATCTTATTCTAAAAGATAGGTTGATTGTCTGTGATTTGGCTAATCAACATATAAGTAGACTAACCATAAATGTAAGTTCACCATTTGAACGGTTATTTCATGCAAGAAGTATATGGTCCTTCGTTCTTTCTAAAAATTGAAAACTATTGTTTTGAAAATTATTATTAGGTTCTATGCCTGTAAACGTCTTTGAGACTACCAATGCAAGTGGAAGACAGTCAAGTGTCAGCAGATTACAGATTGGGATAACTATTGTGACTCTTTTCATGCATATAATATATTATGCAAATAAGTGAAACTCTAGTATTATGTATATATGCTAATCTTATGATGATTGTGCTTTGGATTCTTCTCTTTTTTTTGTAAGAGATAAATGTGTTCCATACAAAGATTGATGGGATTAAAGTTGAAATTTCTCTTCTTTTTGAAGAGATGATTATGTTTGATACATGGATTCTGATTTTCATTTTAGTTTTTTAATGCAGAGAAAAGAGGTCGGAAAGAAAGTTGTTGCAATAAGATAATTTTTAAATGGTAAAAGTATTGTTATTTGATGTATTTGCTTTTGAGTTTATTCATGCTCATTATCATTTTTGTTAGTAAATTCATTTTTTTTCTTCAATACTTCATGTTATAAACTCTCCGATTACTATAATAAACAATTAATTTTTTAGATTTAATATAAAATTAATATAATTTAAATTTACTAAATTAGTCATTTTAATATCAAAACACTTTTCTACCAATATTAAATGTTTTTTATTAAAATAAAAATATATTACAAATATTTTCATTAACTGAGTCAAAAGTAATCAATTTTTATTTATAATAATGGTCAAAATTTGAGATTACTTTTTTGTTTATAATAGTAACGGAAGAGAGTATTATTTTAGACAAATTATAACATGTGTCCTAGACAAATAAATTTAGAAATTTTGTTGGAAATTTTATCAACTCCTCAAAAGTTTTAATTTTTTTTTCCAAGTAAAAATTTCTACTTTTGAACATATGTTATCAAGACTCGTTACTTTATATTGTCTCATTTTAAACGTTTTATTTATTATTTTTCTCTAATATCAAATTATTTGTTATTTTATAATAAAAATATAATATTTATTACTTTTTTCCTACTAATATACTCTTGCTTATTGCATGACATTCTATCAAACTTCTCCAATAATTACAATTAATAAGGATATTAGAATAAATAAAATTCATTTTATTATTGAAAATTAAAACAACTCATCGTTTTCTTAAGATATGCGCAAGACTAATTTTATCAACGATGATGTTTGGCTCATTCTTCAATTATAATGAAATGTTGTTGTCCTAAAACTCAATTATGAAAGTGATATATATAAACGTGTGTTATAGGTTTAATTAATAGACCTGCTGTCATGACTCACATGAGGTAACTTTGTGTTCACTTTCTTATTCATAATTTGTAAATAAACTATAGACAGTGAGTAAACATTTAATGATATTGTTGTTGTTATCTTTTTGTCTTAATATATAATCACGTCTCTTTTGTAGGGGACAGATTCTTTGGTGTATTTTTAGAGTTATTTTTTATTTCAAAAATTATCCATAAATATTTCTAAACATATTTTTTTTTAACCATGTGTTCCTATTTTTTTCTTGCTCAAATATCATATTTTTATGGAATGGAGGCTCACATTTGAAGTTCAAGTAGATACAACATTTTTTATTTAGTTAAAATGGTATACGAATACGAGTATTGATATCAATGCACTATTTTGAATGACACCAGAAAAATACTTGCAATTGATATACTCATTTACAAATCAAAATTTGTTTTCTCTCCTAAAAAAACTAAATTTTTTAGTTACATTTCCTGTATTAATTATATTCAAATTGTTCTTTTTTTTTAACAAGTCAAAAATAAATATATTTAAGAAACGTTCTAAGCACAAAAGGTGCTTGGAGCAAAAATAAAAGATATTTTACAATGTTTCTACCGTACGTCCAAAATAGAGCATAAATACAAACTAAATTACTCAAACAAGAAGTAAAACAATTAACCACATGCAATATCAATGCACTCTAAGGGTTGAGAGCATCATTGGTTATACCCATAACAAAATTCTTTTACATGGAATTTGATCCACCTCCATGCTAAAAGTTTGACATACTCAATAATAAGATATGCATTCAAAACATGCGAACGAAAAATCGCCTCATTTCTTGATTTCCAAATTGCCCACATCACCGTAAACCAAACTAAATTAATTATTTGACGCGTTACACGGCAGCATAAAAAAAGGCCATCAAATTGGTTAGCGTGGTTGATTGCATCCTTATGAAATGCACCAAATAGTCCAAACCAATACAAAACACCATACCACACAGATCCAAAAAGAGGGCACACGAAGAACAAATGACTGACTTTTTCAACTTCCCCACAATCTGCTACACATTGTTGATCTTCCACAGAAATTATACCTCGACGAAACAAATTTTCCTTTGTAGGAAACCTATCTTGAAACAACCTCCACATAACTAATGATACTTTTGCTTGGACAAAAGGATGCCACACTAGGTCTTGAAATGGAGGTTGTTGATACTAGCGACAAACTCCTCTCGTAGTACATAATATGCCTCATTTACCGAATATGATCCTCCTTGCGTATTATTCCATGACCACTTATCAGATACATTAACTTGCAAATGAACGTTAGTCAATAAAATCCTACATTGCTCCACTAATTCCTCCTCCCACACAAACAACTGCCTCCGCCATTGAATACCCTCTTGTCGCAACATCTCTACCATAACCTCTACATTTTCCTCTTATTGCAATGATAAATAAAATAATCTACTAAATTCCTCACGCAAGACCCCACCAACCAACCATGGATCCTTCAAAAACAAAGTATTACTCTCATTCCCAATAATTTTAAATAATTTTTTATCAAACCATTCCTCTTCACGCAAACATATTCTTCCACCACACAGACCCCCTCGAATTGCCGCCCTAAATTCCCCAACTTCCACTCCATATTTATTGATCAACACCTTAACCCAAAGACCCTATGACTCCGTTTTAACCCCCAACGCCATTTATCCAATAGAGCTTTATTAAATAATTTCAAATCTCTGACTCCTAATCCACCCTTCTCTAAAGGCAAACACACCTTCACCCAATTGACCCTATGAACCTTACTCACTTCCTCATTTCCACCCCAAAGGGAAGAAATAAACCGACAATGCAGATAAGACAGCTTTGAGGAGTACTAAACGACCACCCTTCAACAAAGTTCTAGAGTTCCAACCAGCCAACCTATTTCGGATCTTCTCAATAACAGATTTCCAAAACACCTTACGTTGAAGATTATCGCCAATAAGCAACCCCAAATATTTGAATGAGACAACACCACAAACCTTGTATATAAGAAATAGATCCATGTGAGAATTCTTGTACATTGATGTATGATTATAATTTTATCTTTGTTTATTATAAAGTTCAATATTTTACTCTTGTTAGTTGCAAAAACATTCAATTCAGTTAGAATGTTTTGTTCAATTCAATAATTAAAAATTGTTAATAAGTATAACGTAATTCTTGCATTGAATTTTCGTTGATATTTTAATTGACTCTTAAACGCGACATGTTTCACCGTGTTGAATTTATGATGAATAGATCCAATACACTAGTAATAATAAAAATAACTAAAAAAAAGTAATAATAAGAATAATTTGTTAAAATTACCGTTTTTTTTTTCTTTTATTAATTATTCTTTTAATCTATTTAAAATAATTAAATGCAATACGTTGATTTTTATTAGAAAGAAAATTTTATTGGAGATTCATACTTTGTTTTTTGTCAAATAAATCACTGGTTAGACTTACATAAAAGTGTGAAGAAGAAGAGAATTCCAAATTGAAATCCGATTTTTCTATATATCAATATTCTTAAAATTACCAACTGTACTTACCAATGAGATTTAGATTTATTATTAGAAAAGGCAAAAGTACATTTGTGTTACTTTTTTTTTATTTTAAATGTCTTATTTACTATTTTTCTACGTCTTAAATTATTTATCATTTTATAATATCAATATAATATTAATTTCTTTTTTCCACTAATATATATTTATTTATAATATATCAACATATCAACTTTTTTACTTATCACAATATTATTAAGGTATTTAAGTAAATAAAACTTGTTGTATTATCAAAACAAAAAACTAATAATTTTTTTAAGAGTCGCACACAATTCATCAAACAATTAAAATGAGACAAAATAAAATGAAAGAACCGAAATTTGTGGATAATTAAGGCAACTTCAACTTATGATTAATGAATTTCAAAAGACTTCATTTAAGTAAAATAGATAAACATCAATAACCCCTTCCGTCTCTAATTATAAAACTCTATTTTCCTTTTCTTTGCCCTTAAAATAAGACTATTTTCAAAATTTAATTTGTATTATTAATATTTTTTATATGCCCTTATTTAATTTATTGTTAGAAAACTATTTTTTTTAATCCTATCAATAATTGTAAAAGTAAATATAATAAAAGCAACATGTGTTTTTGATAAATTTATTTTTTAAACTACTTTCTATTAATGTGTGTAAACTTTAGTGGTCTTATAATAAGAGACGATGAAATATTCTTTTGGTCCCACAATAACTATCATATTTTTACAAATAATTTCTTTCGAAAAAATTGTCACTTTTAATTTTAAATATAATTTTAATTTTCTTTTCAATTGTATTCTCTAATTAATATCATGTAAGCTACACTTTTTTTATTAATATTATTTCACTTTGTATTTATAATAATTAGAATAAACTATCTATTATAAAAAAAATCGAAAAAAATACTATTCTCTTTTATTTATTATATTTTCTTAATTTATATTAATTAATTAAATAAGAGAGTTATTTTAAGTCAGATAACATCATAATTTAGAATAAAAAATGTACAAGTGTGACAACTTGGCTGACATAATTTTCCACCACAAATCACACCAAAAAGACAAGTTTGTTTTTTGCCAATGGCCACCGGCCACACTAAAATTACAAATTTGCCAAAGAAATTAATGCAATTAAATTTAGGCAAAGTAAACTTTGTCCAAATAATTAATAGTAACGTGGCAGGATTGTAAATTCAATTTCCAATTATTTTAGGTGAGCCATCTTTTTCACTTAAATTTGAAATTTAGTAGAAATAGGAATGACAAAAAATTTGTACACACACATAAAATCTGTAATGGACAGACACGAGTCGAATAGTTAATTAGTAGCCATGGATAGAGTATATGTATATTTTGACTATTAGTTAGTTAATGAATATAAAAACAGATATAATGATCTTTGTAATTATATATAACTGTACCCTAATAATTATTAATAAAAATGATATGATAATAATATTTTTTGTTTATACACTAATGTATTAATAATATTTTTACGACAAAATTTTGTTATATATTTTATTTATTTATTAATGTATTAATTTTTTTTGTCGACAAAATAGGAATATTTTTTAACAAATTGTGACAAAAAAATATAAGATTTCAATTAAACGTACTTAATAGCTATTAATCATTTAACTGCCTTCACATGAAACACATTGCTATTGACCAAATAAGGTGGGTGAGGTTTTCTAGACAATAATTACTTTATATGTGTTATGATTCTTGATTTGAATTTTAACAATAATTTTTTAAAGCTTATTTGACACATGTTTATTTCTTTCTTTGTATGTGGAATTGACGTCAATGTTTTGTGTATAGAAGATATAGAATTATAATAGTAATATAAGTCTAATATTTGAGCACCACAATTTGAAATTGTGTATTAACATTTCTATTTTGGAATGAACAATATAATTTAAGAAAAAAAAAATATGTAATGATAATTAAAAAAAAGAATATAAAAGTAGTTATCACATCGACTAAACAAAAGATGACGAAGAACGTGATAGTAGTTAAGGTGTATAACTCTCGTTGATATTTTTCACCTACATTAGACTAATTTAAAAATCTTTCAGTGTTTCAATAAAAATAACTCCAATAGAAACCAGAATCCAAACATTGAGTCTTCAAATGTTAAATTTGACTAATAAAATTTAACCATCATAAGATGGAATCACAAAAAAATAACAATTGTTTTACTACCACATGATAGAAACTTTTAAAAATTAACCAAACTAGAAGTGACTCAACAAGAAAGTTTCTATTATCATCTACAAATGAACACCGGTGTCTTTGAATGAGTTCTTGGATAGACGATTTTGAAATTGATAACCATGCAAATGGTGATTATAAGGCATATAAAGATCAAAGTAACCATAAACGATGTCAATTTTAATATTATCGAAGAACAAACTGAATGAGAGTTACTAATTGAGATTAAAAGTGACAGACAAATTTTAAAGATTGTTTTTCTCATGAAAATGAAACAAAGAAAAAGAAAGGAGAAAGAAAGGGGAGAATGGAATAATAATAATCATCTCTTGAAGGTGGATTCCATGACTTTGATACCAAGTTGAGACACATGCATGACTGAGCACAAAAAAGATAGAAACAATTAAGAGAAATATTGAACTTGAAATTGATACTATGAATAATAAGATACAATTAGGATAGTATATGTCTTTATATAGTGTTCCTAATGTACCTCAAACATAACCAACTTCTATCAAATCATAACTAAATTTTAACTACTTTAAACCAATTCTAACACATATCTAACTATATCTATCATCTCTAATTATTTTTTCAACCAAATCTTTTAAGTCTTAAACTATATACAACACCACTTAATTCATATTATTTCATCATAGAGTGATTTAAGGTCGTTTTTAATCTAGAATCTAAATCGGATTGTTCTCTATTTATGTTTTTGATGAAGACAAATACCAAAGAAAGTGATCAAGTTGCAAATTTAAAGTGAAGTCAACAATCAAGTCAACTATTGTCAATATGCTAGAAGACTTATAATTTAAGGTACATGATGCAATCTAATATTGTTATATTTCAAATGCACACGAGAACCTTCTACTTTAACTATGCATCAAAAGAATTTTCAAAGTGTCAAACTACATGAACAATGTTTGAAAATCAAGTTTTTGACAAAACTCAAGGTTCTATTCGACTACATATATGTGTAGCTGAATACAGATGAAGTCAATAGCAAAAACTACACATTTGTATTCGACTACAACATGTTGTAGCCGAATACAAACCCAAGTCAGTAGCAAAAATTGCACATTTGTATTCGATTATAGGATATTATAGCTAAATACAAATACCAAGTGAGTAGCTAAAACTGCACTTTTGTATTCGACTACAACATGTTGTTGCCAAATACAAAATCAAGTTAGTCGCAAAATTTAGTCACATGTATTCGACTACAAGGATTTGTATTCGAATACAAGCTTGAAAATTTGAAATAAATCTGAACGTTACAGAAGTATATTCAACTATATTTAAGCTATAGCTAAATACAACTGCGAAACAAATGTAATTTTTCAATTCAGATTTAATCTGAATCATTGCACATGTTCATCAATTTTCTAGGAATGATTGCCACTAATCTGAAGAGATGTCTTAGGAGTATAAATACTTCTTGGTTTAAAATTTAACTTAAGAACCAAAACAAGAATATTAGAACAACTTTGAACAAACTTTCTTAAATATTTTGTGAATTATTCAAAGTCATACTTTCATACTTCAAGTATTTGTTTTATATTGTCATATCATTGAGAAAGGTTATCTGTTGTACTTGAAATTATATTAGATTATTATCATTATACTCAACTGTTATACCCTCTTGATTTCATTCAAAATCATTATTATAAAACCATTCAAGTTATTGTGTAAATTGAGGAAAGTGGTGTACTTTCTTCAAGTGTTAGAAGTTTGTAACAAAAGTCTTAGAGTTAGACTTGCACTTATTCTAACAATAGTGGAAAATATCTTGCGCCTCGTTCTAACATAACCAACTTCTTTCAAATCATAACTAAATTTTTACTACTTTAAACCAATTCTAACACATATCTAACATCTCTTATTAATCTTTCAACCTAATCTTTTATGTCTTTAACTATATACAACATCACTTAATTCCTATTCTTTCATCAGAGAGTGATTTAAGGTCTTTTTTAGTCTAAAATCTAAATCGGTTTGTTCTCTATTTTTGTCCTAATAAATTATTTTCATATTGATTTAGTTTTCTTTTGTGTTTTGTCAATTTCCTTGTATAAGTGCGACATTGTTTTAATCACAGTTATGTGCAGTGGTATTTGGTTTCTCATCTTGTCGCGACATTCATTTGATTCTCATATTACTTTTTGATTCATTACAAATTTAATTAATGATTTTGTGTCTTGCCATTAATAGATGGTCAAAAAGTGATTGAAAATATTTATATGTAAAATAAAAACTGATTGAAAATTTTATTGTAATTGATTTTTTGAGACAACATTTATTACCACTAACTTTTGCAATTTATTTTACCATTAACATATTATATTGGGTACACTTATATTTTCTCTCATAATATTCTTACCACTAACTTTTGCAATTTATTTTACCATTAACATATTATCAATCTTTCAACTACTTTTTTCTATTAGTCATTGCTCACTTGTTCATTCATGATGATTAATATGGCATAAAACATGTATGAGACGATTCTTCAACATTGTGTGTATTTTATCCACCTATTTTTACATGCATTTAATGTATATATAAACTTATTAAATACCGTTTATTTTCTTGATTTTATGGTCTTCTAATGTTTGTTAGAGGACCATGGGTTGCTTTCAAATATTGCTATAAGGTAATATTCAGATTTCTTTTTCCACTCATTTGTTTCCTGTTTATTGGCCTCATTTGCTGCATTCAATACATCTGCTAATTGTTCTCCATATTTTTTATTTTGCCAAACAAGTATAATTTTTTTAAATCAATGTTATAACGCAAAATATTACACTCAAAAAATTTTTAAAAACACTTTTATATTGTTGCTAAATTACAACATTCTTTACATTATAAATGTATGTAATGTTAGTCACTTGCATTCCTTTCTTGTCACATATGTTGTATAGGGGTTAGGAATCGAGAGCGTTGGAGACTTTGCTTGATGGTATAAAGTAATTATTCGAAACTTGAGAGTAAGATTATGCTCAAAGCATTTATTTTTACTCTTCGGTAAGGTGAAAAAAATATTTGTTATTATTTATTATATAATTTTTATGTGGATATTATTTATTATTAACACACATGATATTATAAGTCATTTTACAACTATATGTGAGATTTGCACTCCGTTTCAGATACTTTATGGACCAAATATTAATTGTCAAGTTTAAGATTATTATTTGATAAAAACATTAATTGTGATTCAGTTTTTAAATAATATTTTTTAACCTATAATAAAATGACATCATATATTATTGAATGTTTTGTATGCATTAACTAATACATCAATTTTTTAATTAAAAAAAAAACTAATTAATCAATTTTGCATTATTTTTAATGTGAAATAAAAAATCATATATGCAATACATGTTTTATGTATTTCTATAATTTTAGAAAGGTTTAAAATTTAAATATTAAAATCAAACTTATAAAAATACAATTAAAATTGAGTTTAAATTATTTGGAAAATTAAAAACTAAATAACACATGAAGTTAAAATTCAACAACATTTTATTTTGCATAAATAACACGTAATAGGATAGTTGGGGTATCCGTTCTCAAATGTGAAAGCCACAAACCTGCGAAATTAGATTTGCAACATCTATTTTCATAAATAAATAAAAAATTATAAAAAACATGACAAATTGTTGTTTTATATGCCATTTTTCCCCTTTTAATCAATAAAATATTATTAAACCCACTTCAATTAATTTATATATATATGTATATATATATATATATAAATATAATGAAGAGTATATTTAAAAGGAGGAAACATTTGATATAAATTGAAAAAGAAATATTGTAAGAAACTTAATACACTTTCATTTGAAAAGTTTGGAAGGCTAATGAAATGAATATGTTACTAAAAATGAGTAAATGTAACCATAATGTCAAGTTAATTGAACTATTCATTGCTATTATGCTAAAATGGTGAGAATCTTTATGTGCATATATGGTTTACACCACAATAAAGTTTGACTAGTTTATTTGACCAAATACAAAGTTTAGTATAACTTCATTGAAACTCTCTTTCTTGCATTCTTTTCGATTCTGCTTTGATCTTTGTTCTTCTAACCACCTTCTATTCAGATATTATTCTAAAGTAAAAATGCAGTTCAACATTTCGACGTTGTTCTTGTTGGTATGCTACACAGCCAATGTTATTGTACCGACGGTGTGCACCCATTACCTTCCTTTAAAATGGATCTTTCCACTTAACCCACGTGTTGATATGGACACGCTTAGAGCTCGTGATAAAGCATACCATTCAAGAATGTTGCATGGTTCAGTTGATGTCTTCAATTTCACACTCCAAGCCAACTTTGATACAAACTCCTTTGGGTAAGGTTAATCCTCTCTCATTACTCATAGACTCTTTTATTTATTGCTTTAGTTTTTTTGGGTCTATTTTATATGCATTCTTTATATAGCAATAATGATTTACATTATTATTTTATGAGATGAGTGGGAGTGAGATTTGATTAATAATACTATTATTGATTTTTTTGTTTAGGTTTTATACAACAATAGTGAAGTTGGGATCACCACCAAAGGAATTCACTGTTGTGGTTGATATCGAAACTAGTGCTATGTGGGTTAATTGTAAAACTTGTAGTAATTGCTCTCACTCTAATGCACTCGGGGTTAGGATTTTCAATCTTTATAACTCATTTTTTTTTACAATACATACTTATTAATTAGTACTACTTACTGGTGGTGTAGTGTTTATTTTGTTGCCTTGAAAACGATCATGCTATACCTAACATTATTCATAGCATCAAGAGGATAATGAACATAGTTTGATTAATTCTACTAATTACTACATCAGAGTAACAAGTCAACAAAAATCATTAGAAATTTTAAAGAGTTATTAAAATTACAACTACACGAAAACCAACATAAAACTAAAAATTAAAATTAAAATTAAAACCATTCAGTTTGCACAATTTAGTGTTCAAAAAAAAAATACATATCCTAAAAAAAGAGAAAATTTGGAATCATGTGTATAATGTTTAGATTTCTTGAATAGCAAAAGAAAAATCTTAACTTTTTGGATTTAACTTTGTCTCTGGTAATTTTCATTGAGTGTAGTATTTTTTTTTTAATATTTGTGGCTTGATGTGTTTTGTATTCTACAATTTAAACTCAATTTCTTTAACACAATTGCTTCATTCACGACTGTGTTGGTTCAATGCTCGAACATCGATAATCACAATCAGTGCAGCTACTCCTATGGGTATCAAGATGGGAATGAAACCTCAGGTGTTTATGTCTTTGATGAAATGTATTTTGACACCATCCTAAAGTAATCTTCTCCTGTCACTGTTAACTCTTCATCCACTATTGTTTTTGGGTGAGAAATCTGTATGCTTATTTATTTTAGACAACTATGGGTGTATGTGTGCATGCTCTATGTAGGATTAAATTGGTATTGCAATTTTTGTCAATAGGTTGATTTTTCAACAAACAAACAAAAAAAGAAAAAGAAGAATTGGGAAACAATGAGATCTACTTATATTCTTTGATAGTATTTGCATTTATTCTCATGTTTTTGTTAATACTAGCTAGTGCTTAATATGAATTTTGGTTTGAAATCAAACTTTATTGGATGGTTGTTTTACCATAGGTGTAGCACCAACAAATTTGGAGTTTTGACTGAGACAATGGAAGCGCTTGAAGGAATCTTTAGATTTGACTCTGGTGTTATATCTGTTTTATCACAATTGTCATCAAAAAGAATAACACCCAAAGTTTTCTCTCATTGATTAAAAGGAGATAGTAATAGAGGAAGCATTCTAGTGTTTTGTACAACTTTAGAGCCAAATATTGTTGATAGTCCAATGGTTTTATCATAATATGTTCTCTTCCATCTCGCTTTTCTTATTTTATTTCCTCAGTTTGTAATTCATTTCTCCCCTTCAGTTTCTTTTTTTTTCTTCCACAAAATTTCATCATGTGGCACACCTTTAGTACATTTGAATCAACATTACAGTGAAAAATCATTTTAAAATATCGTTACTTTATTGAATATAAAATCTGATATTGCTAAGAATCTATTTAAAATGCTTCTTGACCTGTTTATGTTCCTGTAATTTCTTACTCTTATAAATATTACATTGTGCAATATACAGTTGACTAATATTTATCTTTTTTTAAATTTCAGGATTCATTACATCTTAAATCTTCATAGCGTTTTATGTCAATGGTAAACAACTCCCAATTAATCCAAATGTATTTGTAGCTTCTTACGACCAAGGCCAAGGAACTAGAGTCGATAGTTGTACAACATTAACATATATTGTTCAAGAAGTTTATAATCATCTCGTTCATGCCGTAAGTTTTCTTTTACCTAGCTCAAAATATTGAATGTTGGACTTTCAAGTATATGTATGTGGTACTAACTTCTAAGCAAAAATAACAATTATATTGTTATAAAAAATATAAAAAATGCATTTGGTGCCTCTAAAAAAGGTCATGGGTTGTTGCACCATTGTTTTTGGATGTTGGCTCTGGACTAAAATTTGTAGGTAATTGGCCATATTATTCTTTTTCTCCTTTTCTATGGCGAGGAATTTTACATTGCGAGAATATAATTAGAATATTTTCTTACTCTTTGGATTCTCACATTCCTCTCTTATTTGATTAGTATTAGTTTCTATTATGTTGTATATGTAAATCAATTATGAACCATTCATCATAGTCAATTTCTTTTTTAAATCTTGAAATTATTTAATGGAGATTTGTATGTCTAAACATACTTAAGCAATTGAGCATGGTTTACATCTTTTTTTTTTATATATATAATTCTTGTTATTAATTTTCTTTAAGGGCGTTTGTTTATTACTCTTATATTTTATAAACGATTTTGATCTTAATATATACTAATGTTCAATTTTTAAATGTATGTGTAGATAACTACTGTTGTATCACGATTTGCCACTCTCTTTATTTCAGAAGGAAACTCTTGCTATACAGTCTCAACCTGGTAGTTGAAAATATAATATCTGCTTTGAAGATATTTATATACATAATATGAAAAAGAGTTTATCTTATTATGATTTCTGAATCTCATTAAACATTTTGGTTTTTATTACATATTCAGCATCGATAATTTTCCTTCGATTAGTTTAAACTTTGCGGGTGGAGCATCTATGAAACTAAAATCAGCACAATACCTTGCGCAAAGTATGGTAAGCATAAAGTGTTTATGCCTATTAGGATGCTTGATATATTATTGCATATAAGTAATTAAGTTATTCTTTGAAATTGTATGCAATTGATGTGCCAGTTTGCATTAACATGACGACACAACGTGGTTCATAGGTTTCCAAAAAGTGGAAAAGAGACTTACAATATTATGAGGTTAGATGATAAAAAAATTATACAAACTATAAACTCCGCAAAGAATTGGGAAAAAATAGAATTCTCTCATTTTTTTATTAAATGAGAACTTTCATAAATGGTGAAAAAAATTCTAAAGATTTCTCTTTAAATGTGGCTAACAAGTGTGACATCATTTCATCCAAAATTTCTAGTTTTTTACGTCAAAATTTAACGAAACCTGTTACAACTGAAAAAGAAAAACATTTGATTGAGTGTTACAAAAAATTGTCTGTTTCTCATTATCTTCATTCAAATTGAATTCTAATAGATATTTAAATTTATGTTAGTTTTCAATTTGTCACATAAATCCAATTTCCAAAAGAAGTTAGTATTTTGTACTCATGTCTGATAATCGTAAATTAGTCTTTCCATGTTTATTTTATGCAAGTATGATAGTCATGAATTAACAAGTATGATCTTATCTTTCGCAGATCTTGTTCTAAAAGATTGGTTGATTGTCTATGATTTGGCTAATTAACATATAAATAGACTAACCATAAATGTAAGTTCCCAACTCGAACGGTTATTTCTTGCAAGAAGTATATGGTCCTTCGTTCTTTTTGAAAATTGAAAACTACTATGCCTGTAAACGTCTCTAAGACTACCAATGCAAGTGGAAGACAGTCAAGTGTCAGCACATTACAGATTGGGATAACTATTGTGGCTCTTTTCATGCATATAATATATTATGCAAATAAGTGAAACTCTAGTATTATGTATATATGCTAATCTTATGATGATTGTGCTTTGGATTCTTCTCTTTTTCTTTTTTGTAAGAGATAAATGTGTTCCATACAAAGTTTGATGGGATTAAAGCTGAAATTTCTCTTCTTTTTGAAGATATGATTGTGTTTGATACATTTATTCTAATTTTCAATTTTGTTTTTTAATGCAGAGAAAAGATGTCGGAAAGAAAGTTGTTGCAATAAGATAATTTTTAAATGGTAAAAGTATTGTTATTTGATGTATTTGCTTTTGAGTTTATTCATGCTCATTATCATTTTTGTTAGTAAATTCATTTTTTTCTCTCAATACTTCATGTTATAAACTCTCTGATTACTATAATAAACAATTAATTTTTGAGATTTAATATAAAATTAATATAATCTAAATTTACTAAATTAGTCATTTTAATATCAAACACTTTTCTACCAATATTAAATGTTTTTTTATTAAAATAAAAATATATTACAAATATTTTCATTAACTGAGTCAAAAGTAATCAATTTTTATTTATAATAATGGTCAAAATTTGAGATTACTTTTTTGTTTATAATACTAACGGAAGAGAGTATTATTTTAGACAAATTATAACATGTGTCCTAGACAAATAAATTTAGAAATTTTGTTGGAAATCTTATCAACTCCTCAAAAGTTTTAATTTTTTTTTCCAAGTAAAAATTTCTACTTTTGAACATATGTTATCAACACTCGTTACTTTATATTGTCTCATTTTAAACGTTTTATTTATCATTTTTTCTCTAATATCAAATTATTTGTTATTTTATAATAACAATAAAATATTTATTACTTTTTTTTTCCTACTAATATACTCTTGCTTATTGCATCACAATATATCAAACTTTTCCAATAATTACAATTAATAAGGATATTAGAATAAATAAAATTCATTTTATTATTGAAAATTAAAACAACTCATCGTTTACTTAAGATTTGCGCAAGACTAATTTTATCAACGATGATGTTTGGCTCATTTTATCATCGTTTTTTTAATAATTGTTTTACTACCACATGATAGAAACTTTTAAAAATTAACCAAACATGAAGTGACTCAACAAGAAAGTATCTATTATCATCTACAAATGAACACCGGTGTCTTTGAATGAGTTCTTGGACAGACGATTTTGAAATTGATAACCATGCAAATGGTGATTATAAGCCATATAAAGATCAAAGTAACCATAAACGATGTCAATTTTAATATTATCGAAGAACAAACTGAATGAGTGTTACTAATTGGGATTCAAAGTGACAGACAAATTTTAAAGATTGTTTTTCTCACAAAAATGAAACAAAGAAAAAGAAAGGAGAAAGAAAGGGGAAAATGGAATAATAATCATCATCTCTTGAAGGTGGATTCCATGACTTTGATACCAAGTTGAGACCCATGCATGAGTGAGCCCAAAAAAGATAGAAACAATTAAGAGAAATATTGAACTTGAAATTCATACTATGAATAATAAGATACAATTAGGATAGGATATGTCTTTATATAGTGTTCCTAATGTACCTCAAACATAACCAACTTCTATCAAATCATAACTAAATTTTAACTACTTTAAACCAATTCTAACACATATCTAACTATATCTATCATCTCTAATTATTTTTTCAACCAAATCTTTTAAGTCTTAAACTATATACAACACCACTTAATTCATATTATTTCATCATAGAGTGATTTAAGGTCGTTTTTAGTCTAGAATCTAAATCGAATTGTTCTCTATTTATGTTTTTGATGAAGACAAATACCAAAGAAAGTGATCAAGTTGCAACTTTAAAGTGAAGTCAACAATCAAGTCAACTATTGTCAATATGCTAGAAGACTTATAATTTAAGGTACATGATGCAATCTAATATTGTTATATTTCAAATGCACACGAGAACCTTCTACTTTAACTATGCATCAAAAGAATTTTCAAAGTGTCAAACTACATGAACAATGTTTGAAAATCAAGTTTTAGACACAACTCAAGGTTCTATTCAACTACATATATGTGTAGCTGAATACAGATGAAGTCAGTAGCAAAAACTACACATCTGTATTCGACTACAACATGTTGTAGCCGAATACAAACCCAAGTCAGTTGCAAAAATAGCACATTTGTATTCGATTATAGGATATTGTAGCTAAATACAAATACCAAGTGAGTAGCTAAAACTGCACTTTTGTATTCGACTACAGCATGTTGTTACTAAATACAAAATCAAGTTAGTCGCAAAATTTAGTCACCTGTATTCGACTACAAGGATTTGTATTCGAATACAAGCTTGAAAATTTGAAATAAACCTGAACGTTACAGAAGTATATTCAACTATTCTTAAGCTATAGCTAAATACAACTGGGAAACAAATGTAATTTTTCAGTTCAGATTCAATCTGAATCATTGCACATGTTCATCAATTTTCTGGGAATGATTGCCACTAATATGAAGAGATGTCTTAGGAGTATAAATACTTCTTGGTTTAAAATTTAACTTAAGAACCAAAACAAGAATATTAGAACAACTTTGAACAAACTTTCTTAAATATTTTGGGAATTATTCAAAGTCATACTTTTATACTTCAAGTACTTGTTTTACATTGTCATATATATTGAGAAAGGTTATCTGTTGTACTTGAAATTATATTAGATTGTTATCATTGTACTCAACTGTTATACCCTCTTGATTTCAGTCAAAATCACTATTATAAAACCATTCAAGTTATGGTGTAAATTGAGGAAAGTGGTGTACTTTCTTCAAGTGTTAGAATTTTGTAACAAAAATCTTAGAGTTAGACTTGCACTTATTCTAACAATAGTGGAAAATATCTTGTGGTGTGCAAGAGGATTGGATGTACCCTTGATTTGAAAGGGGAACCAGGATAACGTTATGTTCTTTATTTTTCTATCATTTATATTTTACGACACTCTAATTTTAGTTAGAAAAATAATCCACTAAGTATCTAAAAACTTGAAAATTTCTAAACACATAATTCACCACCCCCCTAGGTGCGCCTCGTTCTAACATAACCAACTTCTTTCAAATCATAACTAAATTTTAACTACTTTAATCCAATTCTAACACATATCTAACATCTCTTATTAATCTTTCAACCAAATCTTTTATGTGTTTAACTATATACAACATCACTTAATTCCTATTCTTTCTTCAGAGAGTGAATGAAGGTCTTTTTTAGTCTAAAATCTAAATCGGATTGTTCTCTATTTTTATATAAATTATTTTCATATTGATTTAGTTTTCTTTTGTGTTTTGTCAATTTCCTTGTATAAGTGCGACATTGTTTTAATCACAGCTATGTGCAATGGTATTTGGTTTCTCATCTTGTCGCGACATTCATTTGATTCTCATATTACTTTTTGATTCATTACAAATTCAATTAATGATTTTGCGTCTTGCCATTAATAGATGGTCAAAAAGTGATTGAAAATATTTATATGTAAAATAAAAACTCATTGAAAATTTTATTGTAATTGATTTTTTGAGACAACATTTATTACCACTAACTTTTGCAATTTATTTTACCATTAACATATTATATTGTGTACACTTATATTTTCTCTCATAATATCCTTACCACTAACATTTGCAATTTATTTTACCATTAACATATTATCAATCTTTCATCTACTTTTTTCTATTAGTCATTGCTCACTTGTTCATTCATGATGATTAATATGGCATAAAACATGTATGAGATGATTCTTCAACAATGTGTGTATTTTATCCACCTATTTTTACATGCATTTTAATGTATATATAAACTTATTAAATACCGTTTATTTTCTTGATTTTATGGTCTTCTAATGTTTGTTAGAGGACCATGGGTCGCTTTCAAATATTGCTATAAGGTAATATTCAGATTTCGTTTTCCACTCGTTTGTTTCCTGTTTATTGGCCTCATTTGCTGCATTCAATACATGTGCTAATTGTTCTCAATATTTTCATTTTGCCAAAGATGTATAATTTTTTTAAATCAATGTTTATATTGTTGCTAAATTACAACATTCTCTACATTATAAATGTATGTAATGTTAGTCACTTGCATTCCTTTCTTGTCACATATCTTGTATAGGGGTTAGGAATCGAGAGCGTTGGAGACTTTGCTTGATGGTATAAAGTAATTATTCGAAACTTGAGAGTAAGATTATGCTCAAAGCATTCATTTTTACTCTTCGGTAAGGTGAAAAAAATATTTGTTATTATTTATTATATAATTTTTATGTGGATATTATTTATTATTAACACACATGACATTATAAGTCATTTTACAACTATATGTGAGATTTGCACTCCGTCTCAGATACTTTATGGACCAAATATTAATTGTTAAGTTTAAGATTATTATTTGATAAAAACATTAATTGTGATTCAGTTTTTAAATAATATTTTTTAACCTATAATAAAATGACATCATATATTATTGAATGTTTTGTATGCATTAACTAATACATCAATTTTTTAATTAAAAAAAAACTAATTAATCAATTTGGCATTATTTTTAATGTGAAATAAAAAATCATATATTCAATACATGTTTTATGTATTTCTATAATTTTAGAATGGTATTAATATAAATATTAAAATCAAACTTATAAAAATACAATTAAAATTGAGTTTAAATTATTTGGAAAATTAAAAACTAAATAACACATGAAGTTAAAATTCAACAACATTTTATTTTGCATAAATAACACCGTAATAGGATAGTTGGGGTATCCGTTCTCAAATGTGAAAGCCACAAACCTGCGAAATTAGATTTGCAACATCTATTTTCATAAA
>NC_021167.2:12891428-12918430 GCF_000331145.2 Cicer arietinum | reverse complement strand
ATATATATATATATATATATATATATATATATATATATATATATATATATATATATAATGAAGAGTATATTTAAAAGGAGAAAACATTTGATATAAATTGAAATGGAAAGAAATATTGTAAGAAACTTAATACACTTTCACACTTTCATTTGAAAAGTTTGGAAGGCTAATGAAATGAATATGTTACTAAAAATGAGTAAATGTAACCATAATGTCAAGTTAATTGAACTATTCATTGCTATTATGCAATTAATGGTGAAAATTTTTATGTGCATATATGGTTTACACCACAATAAAGTTTGACTAGTTTATCTGATCAAATACAAAGCTTAGTATTACTTCATTGAAACTCTCTTCCTTACATTCTTTTCGATTCTGCTTTGATCTTTCGTTCTTCTAACCACCTTCTATTCAGATATTATTCTAAAGCAAAAATGCAGTTCAACATTTCGACGTTGTTCTTGTTGGTATGCTACACGGCC
The DNA here is from genome assembly GCF_000331145.2 of Cicer arietinum. Lineage (NCBI taxonomy): Eukaryota > Viridiplantae > Streptophyta > Magnoliopsida > Fabales > Fabaceae > Cicer > Cicer arietinum. Next base: position 12,917,948 of record NC_021167.2, on the reverse strand, counting down.
AATGTTATTGTACCGACGGTGTGCACCCATTACCTTCCTTTAAAATGGATCTTTCCACTTAACCCACGTGTTGATATGGACACGCTTAGAGCTCGTGATAAAGCACACCATCCAAGAATGTTGCATGGTTCAGTAGATGTCTTTAACTTCACACTCCAAGCCAACTTTGATACAAACTCCTTTGGGTAACGTTAATCCTCTCTCATTACTCATAAACTCTTTTATTTCTTGCTTTAGTTTTTTTGGTTCTATTTTATATGCATTCATTATATAGCAATAATGATTTACATTATTATTTTATGAGATGAGTGGGAGTGAGATTTGATTAATAATACTATTATTGATTTTTTTGTTTAGGTTTTATACAACAATAGTGAAGTTGGGATGACCACCAAAGGAATTTACTGTTGTGGTTGATATCGGAAGTAGTGCTATGTGGGTTAATTGTAAAACTTGTAGTAATTGCTCTCACTCTAATGCACTTGGGGTTAGGATTTTCAATCTTTATAACTCATTTTTTTTACTATACATATTAATTAGTACTACTTACTGTAGTGTTTATTTTGTTGCCTTGAAAACGACCATGTTATACCTAACATTATTCATAGCATCAAGAGGATAATGAACATAGTTTGATTAATTCTACTAACTACTACATCAGAGTAACAAGTCAACAAAAATCATTAAAAATCTTAAAGGGTTATTAAAATTACAACTACACGAAAACCAACATAAAACTAAAAATTAAAATTAAAATTGAAACCATTCAGTTTGTACAATTTCGGAGTTCAAAAAAAAAAAAATACATATCCTAGAAAAAGAGAAAATTTGGAATCAAGTGTATAATGTTGAGATTTCTTGAATAGCAAAAGAAAAATCTTAACTTTTTGGATTTAACTTTGTCTCTTGTAATTTTCATTGAGTGTAGTGTTTTTTTTTTTTAATATTTGTGGCTTGATGTGTTTTGTATTCTACAATTTAAACTCAATTTCTTTAACACAATTGCTTCATTCACGACTGTGTTGGTTCAATGCTCGAACATCGATAATCATAATCAGTGCAACTACTCCTATGGGTATCAAGATGGGAATGAAACCTCAGGTGTTTATGTCTTCGATGAAATGTATTTTGACACCATCCTAAAGTAATATAAAATGTATTTTGTACATTTGAATCAACATTACAGTGAAAAATCATTTTAAAATATCGTTACTTTATTGAATATAAAATCTGATATTGCTAAGAATCTATTTAAAATGCTTCTTGATCTGTTTATGTTCCTGTAATTTCTTACTCTTATAAATATTACATTGTGCAATATATAGTTGACTAATATTTATCTTTTTTTAAATTTCAGGATTCATTACATCTTAAATCTTCATAGCGTTTTATGTCAATGGTAAACAACTCCTAATTAATCCAAATGTATTTGTTGCCTCTTACGACCAAGACCAAGGAACTAGAGTTGATAGTTGTACAACATTAACATATATTGTTCAAGAAGTTTATAATCATCTCGTTCATGCCGTAAGTTTTCTTTTACCTAGCTCAAAATATTGAATGTTGAACTTTCAAGTATATGTATGTGCTACTAACTTCTAAGCAGAAATAACAATTATATTGTTATAAAAAAAATAAAAAAATAAAAGTGGTGCCTCTAAAAAAGGTCATGGGTTGTTGCACCATTGTTTTTGGATGTTGGCTCTGGACTAAAATTTGTAGGTGTTTGGCCATATTATTCTTTTTTTCCTTTTCTATGGCGAGGAATTTTACATTGCGAGAATATAATTAGAATATTTTCTTACTCTTTGGATTCTCACATTCCTCTCTTATTTGATTAGTATTAGTTTCTATTATGTTGTATATATAAATATAATCAAGATTAACTCAAACAAAAGTTATTTTCATAAGTAAACTTTAACTCCTTCAAAATGTCATTTTTAAAAATTCTAAGTTCTACCGACACTACGCCAAAAATGACATTTTACAGCGCCCATTTTACAGCGCTTGCTAAACACAAGCGCTGTTGTAATTATATTTTAAAAATAACGGAACCTATTACAGCGCTTTTGATTCAAAGCGCTGTAAAACAAGCGCTGTAGTAGGTCATATAACGTTTGCGCATCACGTTATAAGGCTTTTACAGCGCTTGTCAAAAAAGCGCTGTAAAAGGAAGCGCTTTCGCGTATCAGTTACAGCGCTTTTTCCACAAGCGTTGTAAAACACATGCGCTTTCATTGAATTTAACTACCTATTACAGCGCTTTTTTCACAAGCGCTGTAAAACACATGCGCTTTCATTGAATTTAACTACCTATTACAGCGCGTTTTTCACAAGCGCTGTAAAACACATGCGCTTTCATTGAATTTAACTACCTATTACAGCGCTTTTTTCACAAGCGCTGTAAAATACATCTTTCAAATAATTATATACGTTGGAAACCCTCATATCCTCTACATCTTTCAAATAATTATATACGTTGGAAACCCTCATATCCTCTACATCTTTCAAATAATTATATACGTTGGAAACCCTCATATCCTCTACATCTTTCAAATAATTATATACGTTGCGAACCCTAATATCCTCTACGTACTGTGCGGCCATCTACGTTGTCTAAGGTATTTTTTACACATGATCTGTTATGTTTTGAAATTGTCAAAAATTGTCAAAAACTCATACCACATGATCTGTTCTGTTTTGAAATTGTTAGTTGATATTGGTTTCTTTTTGAAACTTGTTGATATGTTTTGAAAGCTTATTATTTTTGTTACTGCATTTATATAGGTGGTATAATATGGATAGGAAATGGATTTCAGCCAATCGATTGTCAAAAGAGTATGAAATTGGAGTGAAGGAGTTTGTTGAGTTTGCAGTGAAGAATGCAAAAGATCCAAATAGAGTAGTTTGTCCTTGTTTAAAATGTTGTTTTGGAAAACGTGTTAGAGAAGATGAATTAGAAGGACATCTAGTATGTAATGGAATTGATCAAAGCTACACATGTTGGATAAGACATGGTGAGAAAAAAAAAGGAAACATTAATTTTGAGAATAGTTCGACATATGCTTCAACTGACTTCGATACAGATACATATGAGCCGGACCGAGTTGATGAGATTGCAAAAGCAGTTGAAGAAGATCTTCGAGATTGTCCTAAAATGTTTGAAAGTTTGTTGAGTGATGCAGAGAAAGAATTATATAATGGTTGTACTAAATTCACAAGACTGTCAGCGATATTAAAGTTGTACAACTTAAAAGCGAGTAATGGATGGTCTGATAAAAGCTTTACGGAATTATTAACACTCATAAAAGATATGTTGCCAGATGATAATGAACTTCCCAGTCGAACCTACGAGGCTAAACGGATTTTGTGTTCTATTGGAATGAGTTACGAAAGGATTCATGCGTGTCCTAACGATTGCATTTTATTTCGAAACGAATATGAACTACTTAAGGCGTGTCCGAAATGCAATGTCTCTCGATATAAGAAGAAAGAATCTACTCCAGCAAAAGTCGTGTGGTATTTTCCTATAATACCAAGATTTAGGCGCATGTATCGCAGTGAAGAAGATTCAAAACACTTGACATGGCATGCAGATGAAAGAATTAGAGATGGAATGTTTCGACACCCTGCAGATTCCCCACAATGGGCAAAAATTGATCACGAGTATCCTGAATTCGGGATAGAGTCAAGAAATCTAAGACTTGCACTTTCTACTGATGGAATGAATCCACATGGTCTTCAAAGCATCTCACATAGCACGTGGCCTGTGATTTTGGTAATATATAACCTACCTCCATGGTTATGTATGAAGCGTAAGTTTATGATGTTGTCTCTGTTAATTTCTGGACCCAAACAACCGGGGAATGATATCGACGTATACTTGACTCCTCTAATCGAAAATTTAAAAAGTATGTGGGAGACAGGTGTGGAAGTTTATGATGGGTATAAGAAAGAATGTTTCAATTTAAGGGTTATGTTGTTCGGCATAATTAATGATTTTCCAGCATATGGTAATTTATCAGGATATAGCATTAAAGGTCAGTGTGCATGTCCTATATGTGAAGAGAGTACAAATTGGATGCGGTTGAAACATTGTAAGAAGAATGTGTTTCTTGGACATCGTAGATTTTTACCTTATAGTCATCAGTATCGTGGGTGGAGAAATGCATTCAATGGAAAATCAGAGGAAGGTAAAGCTCCTTTAGCACCGACTGGATATCAAATACTTGAAAAAGTACAAGGTTTGACCAATAAATTTGGCAAACCTTTTGCGGGAGAGCTGGTGAAAACTGGGTGGAAGAAAAAGTCAATTTTCTTTGAATTGCCATATTGGAAGTCATTGTATGTAAGACATTTCCTCGATGTGATGCATATTGAAAAAAATGTATTTGAAAGTGTTATTGGTACGTTACTCAATGTTCCAGGAAAGTCTAAAGATGGCGTCAATGCAAGATTGGACTTGGTCGATATGGGAATAAGAAATGAACTGGCTCCAGTAAAGAAAGGAAATCGCACATATCTACCTCCAGCCGCTCATACTCTATCTAGAAAGGAAAAAATTGTTTTATGTAAATTTCTACACGAAGTTAAAGTTCCAGAAGGATACTCTTCGAACATTAAAAATTTGGTTTGTATGAAAGACCTCAAGTTAAAAGGTTTGAAGACCCATGATTGTCATATTATAATGGAGCATTTGCTACCAATAGGTATACGTTCCATTTTACCTGAAAAAGTTCGACTAGCCTTAACTAGATTATGTTTCTTCTTCAGGGAAATTTGTAGTAAAGTGATCGACCCTCAGAAATTACCGACATTGCAGAGGGAAATTGTTGTTACTTTGTGTGAGCTTGAAATGTATTTCCCACCATCGTTTTTTGATATAATGGTTCACCTTACTGTTCATCTGGTTAAGGAGACACAACTTTGTGGGCCAGCTTATATGAGATGGATGTATCCGATAGAACGATATATGAAAATATTAAAAGGGTACGTAAAAAGTAGAAGTCGACCAGAAGGTTGTATTGCTGAACGATACATTGTTGAAGAGGCTGCTGAATTTTGTACTGAATATCTGTCCAATGTTGAATCCATAGGGCTTCCCATGTCTCGTCATTCGGGAAGACTATCAGGAGAAGGGATAACTGGAAGGAGACTACTGACTATATCAAGGACAGAATGGGAGCAGGCACAATTGTATGTTCTGCACAATGATGATGAGGTTCAACCGTATGTTACAATACACATTGATCAGTTATCTCGTTTGAACATGAATAGGAATCAAAATTGGATAACTCGAGAGCACAATCGAAGTTTTGTAACATGGTTAAAAAATCACATAATGTCAAAATTTGATATAGACCCCGGATCAATTTCAAATAGATTGAGGTGGCTAGCAAATGGTCCGAGCTTACATGTCTTTTCTTACACTGGTTATGTTATTAACGGCTACACATTTTATACCAAAGAACAAGATGATCAGACCACTATGCAAAATAGTGGAGTCACTCTCGTAGCTGAAGCGATGCATGTCTCAAGTGCAAAAGACAAAAACCCAATATATGCAAATCTATCATATTTTGGGGTTATCGAGCGCATATGGGAGTTAGACTACACAATGTTTCGTGTTCCCATATTTGGTTGCAAGTGGGTCGATAATAATAATGGCGTTCGGATTGATGAGTCAGGATTCTTGCTTGTCGATTTTAATAGGGTGGGATACAAAGACGAGCCTTTTATTTTAGCGTCGCAAGCTCAACAAGTGTTTTATGTCACTGATCCTTCTAATGATAAATGGTCTGTTGTCCTATCGACCAATAAAATAAGTGATGATAACAATAATGATGAAGATGTTGGTAATGATCTTTTATTTGCAACATCACAACAACCACATGAAATTGATTCAACTGATGATGGTTTATATCTTAGAGATGATCATGATGAGGGAATTTGGATTAATCCATCGTTTCGTATTGTAAATGGACAAACAAATGTGAATGTCACCAGGAAAAGAAGAAGGGCATCTTAATGTATATATATGTTTAATTGTTTTATATAAGCTATGCATGTAATCTGAACTGTGTTATTGTAAATATGCATGTAATCTGAATTGAGTGTTTTATACTAAGTTCTGATTAATTTATTTTCTGATTAATTTATTTTCTGCTTATATTTAGCTTGATTTGAGTGTTTTATACCAAGTTCATGTAACAATGAGTGTTTTATATTTAGCTTGATTTACATGAACTGAACTGAATATAAATTAGTAATTTACATGAACTGAACTGAACTGAATAGAGAGATTCTCTTTTGCTCAGTGCATATATATATATAGATTCTTCAGAATACTCATTTCTAATAATTCATCATCTCCTAAAGTATTGTGATAAAGACAATGATAACAATATTTTTAATCCAATAAACAATGATAAAAATGTTTTTAATGTCATCCCAACCCAAATAAACCAAACACAAAAATAAAATAAAGAGACATTTTACAGCGCTTATCTTAAAAAGCGCTGTAAAAGATCCTTTTAAAAATAAAATAATGAGTGTTTTATACCTTTTACAGCGCTTTTCACACAAAGCGCTGTAAACGACTCTTTTGAAAGTGAGTAAAAAAGACATTTTACAGCGCTTATTTGACAAAGCGCTGTAAAAAAGCTTTAAAAATAATATTCATCAGACACCTAATTTCTTCAAACACCTTGTACGCATCATGGGAATCCAAAAAACATCAGACACAAACCCATTTCTTCAAACACCTTGTACGCATCATGGGAATCCAAAAAACATCAGACACAAACCCATTTCTTCAAACACCTTGTACGCATCATGGGAATCCCCAAAAACACCAGACACAAACCCATTTTTCGCAACATGGCAATGATCCTGAATACCAATTAAGTTTCGATTTAAGAAGGAAAGAGAATGTAAAGAGATAAAAAGGGTGTTGAGGTGGAGATTGAATTGTGAAAGAGTAAGCTTTGATGTTTGTGAAGAAGATGCATAAAAGGAGAAGAGTTTGGTGAAGAGGAAGGGATTTTTGTGGTGACCAGTTACTACTATGTGGGTTTTGCATGCATGTTGAGCTTGTTTAAAAAATAACATAACATAACAAAACACAAAAACAATAAGGCCTTTTACAGCGCTTATTTGGAAAAAGCGCTGTAAAAGAGCCTTTTAAAATTAACATAAAGAGACATTTTAGAGCGCTTATGTGGAAAAGCGCTGTAAAAGGCTTTAAAAAACATTCATATAACATAATAACACACGGAGGTCTTTTACAGCGCTTATTTGGGAAAAGCGCTGTAAAAGAGCCTCTTAAAATTAACATAAAGAGACATTTTAGAGCGCTTATGTGTAAAAGCGCTGTAAAAGGCATTCAAATAACATAATAACACACGGAGGTCTTTTACAGCGCTTATTTGAAAAAAGCGCTGTAAAAGAGCCTTTTAAAAATTTAACTAAAGAAGCCTTTTAGAGCGCTTATGTGTGAAAGCGCTGTAAAAGGCATTCATATAACATAATAACACACGGAGGTCTTTTACAGCGCTTATTTGAAAAAAGCGCTGTAAAAGAGCCTTTTAAAAATTTAACTAAAGAAGCCTTTTAGAGCGCTTATGTGTGAAAGCGCTGTAAAAGGCATTCATATAACATAATAACACACGGAGGTCTTTTACAGCGCTTATTTGAAAAAAGCGCTGTAAAAGGCATTCAAATAACATAATAACACACGGAGGTCTTTTACAGCGCTTATTTGAAAAAAGCGCTGTAAAAGGCATTCAAATAACATAATAACACACGGAGGTCTTTTACAGCGCTTATTTGAAAAAAGCGCTGTAAAAGAGCCTTTTAAAAATTTAACTAAAGAAGCCTTTTAGAGCGCTTTACAAAATAAGCGCTGTAAAAGGCTTATAAAAAGCGCTGTAAAAGTGTTACGTATATATAACAGTTACCTCTTCAGTTTCCTCTTCATTACGTAACCTTCATCTCAACCTTCATTTCTTCTCTTCTTTTGCAAACCCTATCATCCCGTCCTTTACGAACCTTATTTCCACGATCATCTCCTTCATTTCGAACCTTATTTCCATCCAAGATCATCTCTCCCATTTCACACAATATATTTTCATTGAAATACGTAACCCTCATTACGTATTTCTTCAAACCGTATTTCTGTGAACCATATTTCTGTGAACTTTCTGCAAACCCTCTTTTCTTTGCATTTCGTCTTTCTTCGAACCATCATTATTCAGGTATTGATGTTATTAAATTTTTGTAATCATTAGAATGCATGTTGAGCTTTTTTAAGATATACTGATACATGTTGAGTTTGTTTATAATAATGCATGATCCATGTTGAGCTTGTTGATGTTATACTAAAGTGCATGTTGAACTTGTTGTAGTTAAATGGATACAAACAAAGATTTAGAAGTTCAAAATGAAGAAGTTGGCACCTCTAAGACTTACGAAAAAGAAGTCAAACGTGGTGCAACTATCATGCAAAGGGTGATTAAAGCACGGAGCAGTGGCATTAAATTTGAGGTATACTATATATACTCTGTTTGCTGTGTGTTTTTTTATCTTTTTTTAGGGTTTAGGGCATGTACTTACTATATGAGTTTATTAGGTTGGCTGGAACGAGAGTGGTCAGCCAGTTGACCCCAACAGCTCCATGTTTGTAAGCTACATTGGGGCTGTTGTTCGTCAAAATGTCCCAATAACAATAGACAACTGGAGAGATAAGGCGTTGAAGGATGCCAAAGATATCATCTGGAATGACATTCAAGTAAATATTTTGATCTACTCTTTTGTCATTTATAATTTTTTTTCTGTAAAATACATTACTTATAATTGTTTTCATTGCAGACCACTTTTGTTCTTGATGAGGAACGAAAGTCATATGTTTTGAGAGTTGCTGGGAAAATCCATCGTGGATTTAGATCCCATCTCTCAAATTTCTATCTAAAAGATAGAGAAGGAAACACAAATGCTGAACCTCCAAAGATATATCAACATTATATATCAAAGGATGAATGGAGTGCATTTGTTTCCAAACGTTCTGACCCGGCGTTTGTCGTAAGTGATTAATTTATTAGCATTTGTGTTTTGTTTCTGTAAGGAATCTTAATAGATGTCTATACCCACGGTTATAGGTATGTCACTGTAACAATTAGCCATAAATTTTGGTTCCTCAACGGTATAGGTGATCTATACCTACGGTGGTAAATTTGTCCGTGGGTATAGATTATCAATAACTACGGTACTTTATGTTGTCGCTATAAACTTCCGTAGGTATATGTCTATTTTCTTGTAGTGGGGTGGGCACAATCAAGCTGCCCCTCAACATCTTAACCAATGGATTGCACCGCCATCAGGAACTTTAAAGTGTAACATTGATGCAACCATGTTTCTAGAGGAGAATAAGTACGGGTGCAACATGTGCTTATGTGACGAGCATGAAATAGTAATTCAAATGCAAATAAATAGTCTAGTTTAGGGGCACTTTAATTGTGACAGCAGCAGAAGCTAGTAGTTTGTATGAAACAATTTTATGGATTAGTGCATGGAGAAATCAAAACATCATTATAGAATCAGATTGTCTGCAAGTGGTCTAAACATTAACAAGTCAAACACAATACATGAATGAATTTTGAATTATAATAACTAGGTGAAAACAAATATATCTCTACTTTGAATAACCTCAATGTAAGTTTTATTAAGAGACAAACCAACAATGTTGTCCATTCTTTAACGGGAGCATCATAGTATTATATTACTCTCAATATTTTTTGTTACATATATATGATTTTTCTCATGTAATTTTTTTTTTTTTTACTTTAAATGACTTCATTACATGAATTTGTATTATCAACACTTGTATCAATTGAATCCTTTATTTTATGATTTCATCTGACCCATGCACGTCTGTTTCTTTGCGATCAACAATATTTTTATTATGTTGTTCAAAATAAAAATGAAAATTTGAATCCTTAACCTGTCAATGATTTAAAAAAATTATTTGAGGGCTATTGTTGTTTGATGTAACACGGACAACATACTAAGAGAGATCAACAATTTAAATTTCTCATTGCGCAAAATCTAACTTTTTGATATCTGATTTCTCTTAACTGAATTGATGATTCTCAAAATTAAAATGTGGTTCAATGTTTGCTTTGAATCACGATCAAAACCAACTGAAAATCAATGTGTTTGGTCGAGTATTGAGCGAGAATGAATCGGGTTACAGAGCAAGTCATGGGCGACTTGGATTATGCAAACCGGGTGGTGAAGACGATGAACAGTGTTGGGGAACCAAAGCCCTCATAGAGTGCTTGCAGAACATTTCAACATCCAAAATTTTCATTTATTTTGCTAAATAACTTTTAGCAAATATTATAATTATTTTGGTATACTTTTGTAATATTTTAGCATCTATAAATATTTCTATCTATACATTAAAATAAATCAAGGTTGATTTTATAGCAAGTGTGAATTTTGAAGAGGATGTGTGTTACCTATAAATAATAAGAATTATGTGATGTGTTTGCTAACTTAATTTTGTATTGTTTCTACTGTTTTGAAGTTCAAAGTTGGGATTGTGTAGGTTAATATTTATCTATACTCTCGATCTTTTTTTTTTTTGGTCATACTAATTAGTTTTAATATATAATTTTTTACTAATTTTGTTGCTTTATTTTTATTCAGCGTAATGGATGCCTTGAGGATGAGATAGATGTAATGTCTTGAGGATCAAATAGATATAAGTGTTGTGCAAAATTTGATGTCAAAGTTTATGGACATGCATAAAGAAATGTAAAGACACAAATTTTATGGCATCACTACGCGAAAAAACGGATTTTACAGCGCTTTTTTTAAGCCATTTACAGCGCTTTTTCAAAAAAATAAGCGCTGTGGAAACGAGCGCTGTAAATGATACAACAGCGCTTTTAAAAAAGCGCTATAAAACATGTAAATACAACGCGCGCTTGTTATGCACATTTTACAGCGCTTCTTAACAAAAAGCGCTGTAATATGCACCCCATTATATGAGTTATGGGTGTGCATTTTAGAGCGCTTGCATAAAAAAGCGCTCTAAAATGCACACCCATAACTCATATATGGGTTGGCATATTACAGCGCTTTCTCAAAAAAGCGCTGTAAAATGTGCATAACAAGCGCGCGTTGTATTTACATGTTTTATAGCGCTTTTTTAAAAGCGCTGTTGTATCATTTACAGCGCTTGTTTCCACAGCGCTTATTTTTTTGAAAAAGCGCTGTAAATGGCTTAAAAAAAGCGCTGTAAAAGCCGTTTTTTCGCGTAGTGATGGTTTACATCTTTTTTTTTTTTATATATAATTCTTGTTATTAATTTTCTTTAAGGGCGTTTGTTTATTTCTCTTATATTTTATAAATGATTTTGATCTTAATATATACTAATGTTCAATTTTTAAATATACGTGTACATAACTACTGTTGTATCACGATCTGCCACTCTCTTTATTTCATAAGGAAACTCTTGCTATACAGTCTCAACCTGGTAGTTAAAAATATAATATCTGCTCTGAAGATATTTATATACATAATATGAAAAAGAGTTTATCTTATTAGGATTTCTGAATCTCATTAAACATTTTGGTTTTAATTACATATTCAGCATCGATAATTTTCCTTCGATTAGTTTAAACTTTGCGGGTGGAGCATCTATGAAACTACAATCAGCATAATACCTTGTGCGAAGTATGGTAAGCATGAAGTGTTTATGCCTATTAGGATGCTTGATATATTATTGCATATAAGTAATTAAGTTATTCTTTGAAATTGTATGCAATTGATGTGCCAGTTTGCATTAACATGACGACACAACGTGGTTCATAGGTTTCCAAAAAGTGGAAAAGGGACTTACAATATTATGAGGTTAGATGATAAAAAATTTATACAAACTATAAACTCCGCAAAGAATTGGGAAAAAAATAGAATTCTCTCATTTGTTTATTAAATGAGAACTTTCATAAATGGTAAAAAAAATTCTAAAGATTTTTCTTTAAATGTGGCTAACAAGTGTGACATCATTTCATCCAAAATTTCTAGTTTTTTACGTCAAAATTTCACGAAATCTGTTACAACTGAAAAAGAAAAACATTTGATTGAGTGTTAAAAAAAATTGTCTGTTTCTCATTATCTTCATTCAAATTGATTTCTAATAGATATCTAAATTTATGTTAGTTTTCAATTTGTCACATAAATCCAATTTCCAAAAGAAGTTAGTATTTTGTACTCATGTCTGATAATCGTAAATTAGTCTTTCCATGTTTATTTTATGCGAGTATGATAATCATGAATTAACAAGTATGATCTTATCTTTCGCAGATCATGTTCTAAAAGATAGGTTGATTGTCTATGATTTGGCTAATTAACATATAAATAGACTAACCATAAATGTAAGTTCACCACTCGAACGGTTATTTCTTGCAAGAAGTATATGGTCCTTCGTTCTTTTTGAAAATTGAAAACTTTTGTTTTGAAAATTATTATTAGGTTCTATGCCTGTAAAAGTCTTTGAGACTACCAATGCAATTGGAAGACAGTCAACTGTCAGCACATTACAGATTGGGATAACTATTGTGACTCTAATATATTATGCAAATAAGTGAAACTCTAATATTATGTATATATGCTAATCTTATGATGATTGTGCTTTGGATTCTTCTCTTTTTTTTTTTTTGTAAGAGATAAATGTGTTTCATACAAAGTTTGATGAGATTAAAGCTGAAATTTCTCTTCTTTTTGAAGAGATGGTTGTGTTTGATACATATATTCTAATTTTCATTTTAGTTTTTTAATGCAGAGAAAACATGTCGGAAAGAAAGTTGTTGCAATAAGATAATTTTTAAATGGTAAAAGTATTGTTATTTGATGTATTTGCTTTTGAGTTTATTCATGCTCATTATCATTTTTGTTAGTAAATTCATTTTTTTTTCTCAATACTTCATGTTATAAACTCTCCAATTACTATAATAAACAATTAATTTTTGAGATTTAATATAAAATTAATATAATCTAAATTTACTAAATTAGGTCATTTTAATATTAAACACTTTTCTACCAATATTAAATGTTTTTTATTAAAATAAAAATATATTACAAATATTTTCATTAACTGAGTCAAAAGTAATCAATTTTTATTTATAGTAATGGTCAAAATTTGAGATTACTTTTTTGTTTATAATAGTAACGGAAGAGAGTATTATTTTAGACAAATTATAACATGTGTCCTAGACAAATAAATTTAGAAATTTTGTTGGAAATCTTATCAATTCCTCAAAAGTTTTAATTTTTTTTTCCAAGTAAAATTTCTATTTTTGAACATATGTTATCAAGACTCATTACTTTATATTGTCTCATTTTAAACGTTTTATTTATCATTTTTCTCTAATATCAAATTATTTGTTATTTTATAATAACAATACAATATTTATTATTTTTTTTTTCCTACTAATATACTCCTGTTTATTGCATCACAATATATCAAACTTCTTCAATAATTACAATTAATAAGGATATTAGAATAAATAAAATTCATTTTATTATTGAAAATTAAAACAACTCATCGTTTTCTTAAGATTTGCGCAAGACTAATTTTATCAACGATGATGTTTGGATCATTCTTCAATTATAATGAAATGTTGTTGTCCTAAAACTCAATTATGAAAGTGATATATATAAATGTGTGTTATAGGTTTAATTAATAGACCTGCTGTCATGACTCACATGAGGTAACTTTGTGTTTACTTTCTTATTCATAATTTGTAAATAAACTATAGACAGTGAGTAAACATTTAATGATATTGTTGTTGTTATCTTTTTGTCCTAATATATAATCACGTCTTTTTTGCTGGGGACAGATTCTTTGGTGCATTTTTAGAGTTATTTTTTATTTCAAAAATTATTCATAAATAGATTGTATTTACACATGTCAAATATTTCTAAAAATATTTTTATTTGACCATGTGTTCCTATTCTTTTCTTGCTCAAATATCATATTTTTATGGAATGGAGGCACACATTTGAAGTTCAAGTAGATACAACATTTTTTATTTAGTTAAAATGGTATACAAATACGAGTATTGATATCAATGCACTATTTTGAATGACACCAGAAAAATACTTGCAATTGATATACTTATTTACAAATCAAAATCTGTTTTCTCTCCTAAAAAAAACTAAATTTTTTAGTTACATTTCCTGTATTAATTATATTCAATTTGTTCTATTTTTTCTTAACAAGCCAAAATTAAATATATTCAAGGAACGTTCTAAGCACAAAAGGTGCTTGGAGCAAAAACAAAAGAAATTTTACAATGTTTCTACCGTACGACTAAAATAGAGCAGAAATACAAACTAAATTACTCAAACAAGAAGTAAAACAATTAGCCACATGCAATACCAATGCACTCTAAGGGTTGAGAGCATCATTGGTTATACCCATAACAAAATTCTTTTACATGGAATTTGATCCACCTCCATGCTAAAAGTTTGACATACTCAATAATAAGATATGCATTCAAAACATGCGAACGAAAAATCGCCTCATTTCTTGATTTTCAAATTGCTCACATCACTGTAAACCAAACTAAATTAATTATTTGACGCGTTACACGGCCGCATAAAAAAAGGCCATCAAATTGGTTAGCGTGGTTGATTGCATCCTTATGAAATACACCAAATAGTTCAAACCAATACAAAACACCATACCACACAGATCCAAAAAGAGGGCACACGAAGAACAAATGACTGACTTTTTCAACTTCCCCACAATCTGCTACACATTGTTGATCTTCCATGGAAATTATATCTCGACGAAACAAATTTTCCTTTGTAGACAACCTATCTTGAAACAACCTCCACAGAAATAATCACTACAAGAAAAAAAACGTTTTGCGGCGGTTAAAAAAAGGGTTTGCGGCGGTTTTAACCGTTGCAATTTGATGTTTGCGACGGTTCTGCAACTGTCGCAGATTCGTGCGTCGCGAGGCCATTTTGCGACGGTTCACAAAACCGTCGTTCCAACCGTCGCCAACTTTTGCGCCGGTCCCCCCCCGCCTCTAAATATATTTTGCGACACTTAGAACAAACTCAAATTTATTTTTTTCTGCACAATTACGACAGTTATCAACCGTCGCTATATTTACTTTGAGACAGTTTGAACCGTCGCAAACCTAATAATTTAAAATAAAAAAATATGATACAATTTTTTTCCTATTTTTAATCAATTAAAATAAAAAATATTCATAAATACCATCCACATAATTTAAATACATAATTAATAACTATTGTACTAAAATCCAATTTATATAATTTTTTCAAAACAAATAACACCAATTCATACATTGAAGTTAACTAAAACAACAAATAAAATAGTTTAAATATTCAAAACATTAATTAGTGGAGTAGCTAACAATACAAAACAACTCCATCAAACTTAGAAGTTCATCCAAATATCTAATTAGTCCCTAATGAAGTTGTTCCACGATCATCAGGTTGGTGGCTGGACTCAGATGAACGTCTACCATCTATTGGCGATTCTATGTCCATTGCCTGAAAAAAAAAAAAGTATATATTAACCTCAATGAATATTGATAAATATTGTCAAAACTAATTAACTAAATTTCTCTTATAGCTATAAGAAACCTTTACACAATTAATATTTTTAATCAAAGACAAACAACTCTCACAAGATTTTTAAATATGTTTGCTATGAAAATAATTTTACCTGTTTGTCTTTAGAATTTTGCATTTGCATCAAGAAAGCAATTTGCTCCTTCAACATATCAACTTCAGAATCCCTTTTCTTAAGCCTATCAATTTCAGCTTGCATTTTCTCCATCTTTTCATTAGCTTCAGAGGAAGACATCGATCTTACAGAGTGAGAAGTAGATGTAGTAATTTGTGATGGTGTTATTCCAAGTCCCATACAACGAACATATCCAGGATGTTCTTTTCCAAACACATTAACAAATGCTTCATTTGGAGAAGGAGTCTTCCCAATTTCAGCTTGCAATTGTTCCTGTGCAAACAGATAAAGCAAACTAAATTCCTCACTATTACCAAAACTAACAGTTGCATCTTTGATTTATAAGGTGGTCAATAACAAATAGTTACAATTACATAACACTTCTATTATTTACACTTACATATTTTTCCTTGGCTTCGTCGTTGACAAATGACCCATCAGACTTTTTATGACAAATTGAATACATTTCACCCCTACTGTATTTTCGACCATCTCTCAGTTCCTACAAGTAAACACATGTAATAAGTACATGTTCAATTATAGCATAATCATAAAAAAAAAAATTAGATTACAATCAAAACAATAAAGAATATTCAGTTGTTTATAATTGATACCTGTATTTTATCCTTAAAAATTTCATTTTTTCTTGTCGATGGAACTAGTTTCCAATTGTCGTACATTATAGGAAAATCCTTAAACTTCCTTGCAATTTCACCCAAAAAACCGCCTAACAAACCAGCAGCTGATCCTACCGGTTGCCCATTTGAATTCCATCTAGTTATTATTCTGCTAACATTAGGAGGAGCTTCAAGCACGTCTGATACCCTTAAGTGTGTCTTTGAAATATGTCCCGCCTCATCTAACACATAAGTCAATGAAATATGTCATATTGCAATCATGTAAAACAATTAAATTTTATAAATATAATTAGACATTAGATAACATACTAATGACTTCTACATCCCAAAATGTAAAATTCCTTTTTTGAGAAATTTCTGGCTCATCTTCTACCACATCTTCAGAGTGAGAGGATGTCTCTTGGAAATGTGTTGTTTCTGTCTCTTGCACTGATCTTGGTGTTGTCACTTGAGAAGGTGTTGCTTCTGTCGCTTGCACAGTAGTTGGTGTTGTTGTCACCGGAGAAAGATGTGGTTCTATCGTTTGCACAGCTAGCGATGTTGTCGCTTGAGAAGGTGGTGCTTGAGAAGGCGGTGCTTGAGAAGGTGGTGCTTGAGAAGGCGGTGCTTGAGAAGATGGTGGATTTGTCGGTGTTGTCATCGGAGATGGTAGTGGTTCTATCACTTGGAACGTTGGTTGTAAACCATGTCTCCGCAAGTGCTTCATTTTGGTTACTTGAAGATCTCCTGGTAGTATAACCCTCGGCTGACCCTTCGTGAAACGCTACAATCATTTATTATTAATGTAAATAAATAAAAATCAACATATAATACAAATAAGAAACATTTTGTAATTTTAGTATTTTTAGTTATTACTAACCGGTGAGGTTTTTGAAATGGTGGAAGAAGATTTGTGAAGGGATTGAGAGAGATGAGTTAGATTGAGAGCCTCCATCCTTTTTTTATTCTCTTCCATTGTTTTACGTCGAATATCCTCATATGATGATTCCATTTTGTTCACAAGATTGAGTCTCCAAACACACTTACACTGCAAACATTGATGACAACCAAGTTAGACTAATGCAAATAGCTAAACACAAAAATGAACACAATAACAAAAATGAGCACATCAAACACAATGCAACAGTAAAAGAAAGTAGTAAAAAAATAACATAGATTGAAGAGTACCATGTCATAAACAACAAACAAGAATTATTAACAATCATAAATTCATATCATGATTGTTGTCATCAAAATCATCATTAAAAGTTGAAGTTTCAGGATCATCATCTGTAGTCATTCTTGCCAATTGTATATGTGTGGTTTCATTAGAAAAAATGTGTTCCAAATTTTGAGATGGGTATGGTTCAATGGGTGCCATAATTTCATCATCTCCACCCATGTCATACAAGTCCCGTGGCTTTAAATGAATAGGTATGCTCCATCCTTGTTCCTTTTCATCATCCACATAATAAACCATTTGAGCTTCTGACGCTTTAATGTATGGCTCATCATCTTCATGCTCCCCAGTATGTATTAGTCTTGCAAAATTTATAGAGGTAAAACCCAACTTATCTGTCTTAATGCCTCTTGGATTTGTGGTATTCGCCCATTTGCATTTAAACATGGGCACTTTGAAGCCATCATAGGAAAGCTCAATGATATCTATCAATCTTCCATAGTAAGGCACTCCTCCAAATCTCATTTGGGCATCACTATTGCTTGAGTAACTTCGTGTTCCGAACATGCCAAAAACTCCACTATTTTGAGTTTTTAATAAATTGTCTCGTGCCAATGTTCGAAATTTGAAACCATTGACATTAAATGCAGTGAACCTTCTAACTTTATCAGAAGGACCTTGAGCAAGACTAACGAGAACATTTTTATCTGATCCACTAATGTTGTCGAGATTGTTGCAAATCTGAACACCATAAAATATACAATTAGTCACATTCTTATTAAAAATCAAAGCAACTCAATCACCAATTTTGTCATGAACACTAACACGATTGCGGAACCAATGAGGAAACTCTCTATGAACCTTCTTGTCTACCTCAGAAGTACTCCTTGCACCACTCCTCATTTGGCTTCGAATAATACTTCTATATTGCCTATTTGGTTATTTCAAATTAGATGTATACGGAAAAAAAATTAGTGGTAAATAATACAAATATAATAAAATTACTTACCTTAGATAGTAGTCAACTATGATGCAGTTTGTTAAAACGTGTCTATGAGCTTGTAACTTTTCAATTGGTGTAAGGGTGTAGTATGAAGAACCACCAACCGATTTTCCAACTCTAGGAAATAATTCAGCTACACGTGAGTCAGTTTGTATCTCATTAATAGGCTCATCATCTACACGACCAAGTTGATTCCATCTAGTCTCAATGTTTTCTATATACCTTGAACAAAATGTAAGAATCTCTTGTACAAGGTATCCTTCTGCAATAGACCCTTCTGGTCGTGCTTTATTACGTACATACGATTTAAGTATTCCTAAGTACCTATTATTGAACCAAAATAATATTAGTTAGAACAAAATTGTCAACTACTAATTATTGAAGGAACAAGAACACGCATATTTTACCTTTCAACAGGATACATCCATCGATAATGAACAGGACCTCCAAGTTTAACTTCTTCAACAAGGTGAACAACCAAGTGAACCATAACAGTGAAGAATGAGGGAGGAAATATCATTTCCATGTGGCATAAAGTGAGGACAACCTGATTTTGCAATTTTTCCAAATCATCAACATTCAATACTTTACTGCATAATTGTCTAAAAAGTGAGCAAAACTCAATCATTATAGCTGAAACATCATCAGGTAATGTTGCTCGAATGGCTAACGGTAGAAGTTGTTCCATCAATATGTGACAATCATGACTCTTCAACATTCCATTCAACTTAAGATTTTCCATGTCAATGCATCTAGAAATGTTGCTTGAATAACCATCAGGCACAGTGATATTCTTTAAAGTTGTTAAAAATCTCTTCTTACCTTTAGTAGTAAGAGTAAAGACGGCTGGAGAAATTCTTCCATTTTCATTGGGCCAAAGGTCAGGTCTTATGCCCATAGCTTTAAGGTCTTTTCTTGCATTAAGATGATCTTTACTTTTTGTGCTATCATTTAGCAAAGTAAATATGATATTATCGCACACATTTTTCTCAATATGCATCATGTCAAGATTGTGGCGCAGAAGATTATCCTTCCAAAATGGAAGTTCAAAGAATGAAGATTATCCTTCCAATATGGAAGTTCAAAGAATATGCTTTTCTTTTTCCATTGTTGATTGACACCTTGTGTAGGTCGTCCACCACGTATTCTTTTTCCCGACCTTTCTTTATCTGGCTTTCTACCAAATGTGACATCAATATTTTGAACCTGTTCAAGAATTTGAAGCCCAGATAACATTTTAGGTGGACCACGCATATCTTGTTGACCATCAAAGCGAACCTTGTTCAATCTAAATCTATGTCTCTGATCAAGAAAACGACGATGACCCATAAAACACCATTTTTTGCTATGTGGAAGACGACGAGGAGTAGAGTCCATGTTACACGATGGGCAAGCAAGTCCAGTGTAAGTGTTCCACCCAGAAAGTGTACCCAGCCCTGGAAAATCACTAATTGTCCACATCAAAGTTGCATGTAATGTGAACATCTCTTTTTTAAAAGAATCGTATGTATCGACACCTATTGTCCATAACTCCTTTAATTCTTTTACTTTTACTAGAGGTTGTAAATAGACATCAATATCATTTCTTGGCATTTTTTTACCGGGAATTATCATTGACATTATAAAAGATGTATGTTTCATGCACACCCATGGAGGAGTGTTGTATGGAATTAGAATAACTGGCTAAATACTATAATTTGTACTCATCATACCAAAAGGATTAAAACCACCACTAGCTAATGCAAGACGCACATTTTGCGGGTCTGATGCAAACCAAGGGTGTGTCAAGTCAAAATGTTTCCATGCTTCAGAATCTCTAGGATGCCTCAACATTCCATCATTCTTACTATCATTTGCATGCCATCTCATATCCTCGGCCGACTTTGACGACAAAAATAATCTTTGTAACCGTGGTTTTAATGGAAAATAGCGAAGAACTTTTGCAGGAACTTTCTTTCGATTATTGCCATCACCAGACACTCCAACTGCACCAACTTTTGCTTTTGATTTCCATTTCGAAGTATTACAAATTTTGCAGGTCTCCCTTTCTTCATCTTCCTTATTACCCCAATAAAGCATACAATTATTCGGACAAACAGGGATTTTTTCATAATTTAAACCAAGCTTGGTGATTGTTTTCTTGGCTTCATAGAATGAATTTGGTATATTTGCAAATTCAAATGCATCTTTTAATAACTCTAAAACCATTGTCATGGCTTTATTAGTCATTCCACATAAACATTTGATGTGATACAACTTTACCAAAAAAGATAGTCTTGAATATTTAACACACCCTTCATACAAAGGTTTTTCTCCTTCTCTACTTAATTCATAGTACTCTTTGGCCTCTTCATACCTTTGTTGACTTGCATTTTTATCCTTCTCTGCATTTGATTCAATGGGTACTTCATTTGCATGATCTTCGACTCCAAAAGCATCGTTAATCATGTTTTGCATTTGATCATCAACGACAACTGTGTCTTGAACTATATTAGAAATACTAATAGGTGAGATAGTACTAGTTTCTCCTATGGACTCTCCGTGATGTACCCAAATGGTGTATCCCTTTGGAAATGGTTTGCACTTTAAGTGATCATACATTACACTTCTACTCTGCGGTTTTTTGAAACCACAACGTTTACAAGGACATATTATTTCGCCATTTTCTAATTCATCTCGAAAGGCAAAATTAATAAATTCCTTTATCCCTTGATCATATTCATCCGATGTGTGTGGCTTCTTAATCCATGATTTATCCATTTCTATAAAGAAGTTTAACATATGTTATTTTGACACAGAAATAACATAATTCAACTTAGAACAAAAAAAAAAGATTGATCTTAAACAGAATAGATTCACTAGGCATAAAGGAACAAAACATAACAACCTCATACTCATAGAAAATAGTACTCGATAAACATTCAAAATATAGAACTAGACCAGGTATACAGGTATATAGTACTCGACAAACAAATCAAACTAGAAATTATTTTTAAAAGCAAACAAACCAATCATTAACATATGTTATTTACTTCAGTTTATCCATTAAATGCAAACAAATATTAGAACTGAAAGTGCAGAATTTAGCAATCAAAGTGTAGAACATAGCACTCAAACATCTTTAGTACAAAAAAAGGAAGAAGTGTTACGCTATCAGCTTTTACATAATAAAAGTATCTTACCTATTGTGTTATGTTGCGCGGTCGATGGAGAAGTATTACGCTACACCGTCACCAGAGAGAGGCTGAAAGCAGCGCCGTCTGTATTTGATTGTGAAACCCAAATGAAGAGTTTCTATTAAGGCTTTTTGTTTTCATGCATGGTTTTATTCTTAGATTTGAGAACACATTTTTAAAATTTTGAATTTTACGTTGTAATAATGTTTTGCATCTTTACCATGTTCATTTATATTACAACAAAGGAATTGATGGTGCATATTCTGCTAGTTTTTACACAATCATTTGATCCTATCCTTTTGTTTGTCACATTAGGCTATTATCCTTGTCATTTGATGTGCTTGGACTTGTCGTTTTATGCTTTCAATGTTGTGTATTCTATTACTATCTTTGATTTGAGAGGTTTTGCTGTTCTTGTTACTTGGAGTTACCACTTACATGTACTCGTTTTCTGATTATTTGGTTTTTTCATTTTTGCTTGTGTTTATTTTGTGTTTTCCATTCTAGGTAAGCTTGGTTATGTGATATCTATATTATCATGGACTTTTTTATTGTTGACTTGTAGGTCTGTAAGTATGCGAGACACTTTTAAATGAATAATTTGTGGAAAAGTCGTGTATGAGTAGCTCTCATTAATTTTGTGATGTTTCTTCATTCGTACTGCAAATAATGCCTTAGATGCAAGGCTGAAATTTATATAGGTCATTATTTTTGAATGCTCATCAAATAAACCAGATGCAGTATATTCTTTTGGAATTATGTGTTTTAAATTGCTTTTGTGGGTGAACTAAGCAACCAATAACAATGGTTCTTTCAGAATCTGTTTACAGATCATGCCTTTCTTTTCATTCTTTTGTTTTTATGTTTTACCTGCCTTATTCACCTCTCATGTTTGGCATAGCCAGTTCACTAACTGCTAATATGCAGGCCAGAGGACATACAGTGTTTCCAGGTTCACACCCAGTATCTCTCAACAGGTTCTATTTATCTGAGCCATTAAAATATGCTCTGAATGTTATAATAGTTACTACTTTACAAGTTTTACATTACTGGGGACCTTCATTCAAACACATACTGTTGCCTTCAAGGTTTCAAAGGCAACAAACAATCTGGAATACAAAATTGTATTAAAACTGGGTTATAACAAAGTGTATTAAAACAGATTGAAACTAGTTCACAATTCCAATTCCTGATATTGCTGTTGTACCAACTATCCCTCAAATTCCAATTGTGCCTCAAATACCTTAAATTCCTAAGCCAGAGTTACCTATTGTGCCTAAACCATATGTGCCTAAAAATTCAATATTTCATTCTATTTGGCTTGGTTTCTACCAATAAACAAATCAATCTCAATGAACATATGAACTATGTAGCAGTAAGCAAAGCATAGCATAAGCAGAGAAAACCCAAATAACAAACCAATCACAAACAAACCAATCACTAACGTAAATGGAACGAAACGAAACAGAACGAAATGGAACGAAAAGAAACGGAACGAAATGGAACGAAAAGAAACGGAACGAAACGATTACCTTTGCAAGAGTTGATTTTGTTTCCAAGATGATAAATCGCCTTCTTTTACAGAGTAGATTTGGTTTATCTTCGATTTCGTTTCTCTTTGATTTCGTTTCCTTCAGAAGTTTTAGGGTTGACAGAGGTTGAGAGATTCGGAGGTTTTCAGAAATTTTAGGGTTTATGTGCGCGGGGATAAGAAAGGAATACACGCGGGAGTGACAAATTACATTACAAAATCTGGAAAACGAAACACAAAGAGAGATGTATTGCCCTAAACGACGACGGTTGCTTAAAACCGCCCCAAGAACCGCCGCTAACTGGGGGTGAGGATGAAAATTGCGTGCTTTATGGTGGTATGGTGGCGGCGGTTGACGAAAACCGCCCCAGGAACCGTTGCAATGTCGTGATGAGGGCGGTTATTTCAGAACCGTCGCAGGCCAAGTGTCGCAAACTTCAAAAATTCTTGTAGTGAATGATGCTTTTGCTTGGACAAATGGATGCCACACTAGGTCTTGAAATGGAGGTTGTTGATACTACAAACTCCTCTCGTAGTACATAATATGCCTCATTTACCGAATATGATCCTCCTTGCGTATTATTCCATGACCACTTATCAGATACATTAACTTGCAAATAAACGTTAGTCAATAAAATCCTACATTGCTCCACTAATTCCTCCTCCAACACAAACAACTACCTCTGCCATCTCCGCCCTTGAATACCCTCTTGTCGCAACATCTCTACCATAACCTCTACATTTTCCTCTTATTGCAAAGACAAATAAAATAATCTACTAAATTTCTCACGCAAGACCCCACCAACCAACCTTGGATCCTTCCAAAATAAAGTATTACTCTGATTCCCAATAATTTTAGACAATTTTTTATCAAATCATTCCTCTTCACGCAAACATATCCTTCCACCACACAAACCCCCTCGAATTGCCACCCTAAATTCCCCAACTTCCACTCCATATTTATCGATCAACACCTTAACCCAAAGACCCTATGACTCCGTTTTTAACCCCCGACGACATTTACTCAATAGAGCTTTATTAAATAATTTCAAATCTCTGACTCCTAATCCACCATTCTCTAAAGGCAAACACACCTTCTCCCAGTTGACCCAATGAACCTTACCCACTTCCTCATTTCCACCCCAAAGAAATGATTTAAAATTGGATTCAAGTTGATAAATGATACATGAAGGAGCCTTGAAAAAGGAAAGAAAATAAACCAGCAATGCAGATAAGACAGCTTTGAGGAGTACTAAACGACCACCCATCAACAAAGGTCTAGAGTTCCAACCAGCCAACCTATTTTGCATCTTCTCAATAACAGGTTTCCAAAACACCTTACGTTGGGGATTATCGCCAATAGGCAACCCCAAATATTTGAATGGGACACATCGCATCTTACAATTACGAATCTCTGCCGCAGTTTGAAGCCATGAACTGTTAACATTAACACCTTCCAACATACTTTTATGAAAATCAACCTTTAGGCCAGATTGAAGTTCAAACTACAACAAATTAGCCTTGATTGCTCTAATATTATCCCAACACTTCTCTCCCATGATCAGCGTATCATCTGCAAACTGTAATAGAGAGACACGAAACTCATTTGAGCCCACCTTAAAACCTTTGAATCGATTGGCTTCCACAGAAGCACTAAAAAAAGCATCCATGCCCTTAGCAACTATTAGAAACAAGAACGGAGATAAGTTGTCACCTTGTCTCAATCCCCTCCGCATAGAAAACTCTTTTGTAGGACTCCCATTCACTAGCACAGAAACTGACGTTGAACCAACACATTCCAAAATCCATTTACGCCATTTCTCTGGAAAATCCATCTTTGCCATCACAAGCTCTAGGTAATCCCACTCAACTGAGTCATATGCCTTCTCGAAGTCCGCTTTGAACAAAATTAACTCCTTTTTCTTCTTTTTTTCCTCATCGACCACTTCATTTGCAATTAAAATCCTGTCCAAAATTTGTCTGCCTTTAACAAACGTTGATTGAGATTCAGCTATTACAGAATCAATCACCTGACTCAATCTATTCGCCAACACTTTTAACAAAACTTTATACATACATCCCACTAACGAAATGGGTCTAAAATCAAATGAGACTTGCAGACTGTCTTTTTTGGGAATTAAAACTATGAATAAGCAATTTGATCCTTTTACCAACCTCTCATTTGCATGAAAATCACCTAGAAATCTCATAAAGTCATATTTTATGTTCTCCCAAAACTCTTTCACAAACCCAAAATGTACCCCATCGGGACCTGGACTTTTGTACTTTCACAATCTCACATCGCTTGTTTGACTTCCTCTTCGCTAAATCTGCCTAATAGTGTTTCAACTTGAATTAGCGAGAGAGAATTAAAATGCATGTTATCCAAATCCATGTGGATGGATCTTGTGGATTTAAAATGACCTTAAAAATGATTAAACACTGCACTTCTCATTGGCTCCACCCCTTCGACACGCTCACCCCCAACCTTAATATTGAGAATTGAATTACGGCGCCTTCTATTGGATACCATACCATGAAAAACATTGTGTTTGCATCTCCTTCTCTCAACCATTACATTCGTGATCATTGCCATTGAATACTACAATTCAACCGAGACCAAGAACAAATATTAGCTGACAATTGTCTACGCTCTTCAATCTCCACGTCTGGTAGAACACATGATTTTGCTTTAATAACTAACTTATTTAACTCCTCTTTAGCCACCTTTATCTTGTCAAATAGGTTGCTGCAATGTTCCTTATGCCAACTCCTCAAGCGATTTTTGATATTTTTCAACTTTTGCTTTAGTATACACCCCCCCCCCCCCCCCATCGGGACCTGGACTTTTGTACTGTCACAATCCCACACCGCTTGTTTGACTTCCTCTTCGCTAAATCTGCCTAATAGTGTTTCAACTTGAATTAGCGAGAGAGAATTAAAATGCATGTTATCCAAAGCCATGTGGATGGATCTTGTGGATTTAAAATGACCTTAAAAATGATTAAACACCGCACTTCTCACTGGCTCCACCCCTTCGACACGCTCACCCCCAACCTTAATATTGAGAATTGAATTACGGCGCCTTCTATTGAATACCATACCATGAAAAAACTTTGTGTTTGCATCTCCTTCTCTCAACCATTGCACTCGTGATCATTGCCATTGAATACTACAATTCAACCGAGACCAAGAACAAATATTAGCTGACAATTGTCTA
>NC_021167.2:12846972-12890273 GCF_000331145.2 Cicer arietinum | reverse complement strand
CCCCCCCAACCTACCCAACACTTCAACATACGAAAAGGTCTTGGTCCCCAATTATCCCAATCATCACACAAGAATAATGGACAGTGATTTGATAAGCCTTTATCCAACACCCATTGCGAACAATTAGGCCATTAACGGCCCCACCTCTTTGATAAAAGAAATCGGTCTAATCTACTCATGATCGATCCATCCAAACGACACCAAGTAAAAGCTCTACCATTTAAAGGAAAATCAATAAATTCTAATTCCTCAATAAAATTATTAAAGCGTAAAATGTCTTCCATTTGGATATACTCACTCCTCCCTTTTCTTTCACTTTCCTTCCTAATTGCATTAAAATCTTCACACACACACCTACAACAATTTACATCGTTCTCAACCTTCTCACCTATTATATTCCATAATTCTCGCTTCTCAACCCAGTCACAAGGTGCATAAACATTTACCACACAAATTTTTTCTCCAGTATCCTTCCATTCCCCCTCCATAACTAATCTATGATTTAATATAGAAGAACTCCACATATCGACCTGTAATACCTCAATTTTTTATGACAAATTAATAATAATAATAATAATAATAATAATATGTTTAATAAGTATTTTTGCATTTATTATTATTTAAGTAAAAAATTATCATTTTTTTATTTCTTTTTTGCTTGCCAAATTTGCTTATGTCTCTTTCTTCTCTCCTGCAAGCAAGCCATCTCCATCTTAATTTTTTATTTTTATCCCAATAAGATTATATTTTCACTCTTTGTATACTCAATCAGAAAGGCCAGCCACCCTTTTCCATTTTCATCTTTGCAGTTCCATAATTTCTGTCAAATCAACATAAAAATCAGACATCAGTTTATCTCATAGATGCAAATATTCAAACTTGTGGTTTATAAATTAAGGAAAAAATCAATTTAGAAGGGAGGAGGGTTTTTTCAGTAACAAAAACATTAGAGTGAAATAGGGGTGAGTAAATTTCTGGCTGAGTAGAAAAAATAGAAAAAGAGAGATTTTGAATCAAAAATGAAGTTGAACAAAGAAAAATAACAATCTAATTATATCCTCAAAATCATATATTTCAAATAGAAAACGAAAAACAGAGGGCATTACCGTTATTTCAACCTCCATCGACAACCATCGCCAAGCACAGTCAACCGTACACCACCTCTTTCTTCTTTGCAACATACCACACATCTGCATCATTCTCATGTTTGTTCTGCTCTTTATCTCTTTACTATAACACTTCTGTTTTAGTTTGCTTGTTTCGATTTCACGTTAAAAAATGAAAAAAATTTAGCTGCTAGTTATATTATCTTGCATTTTGAACGAAGGAATGAGTTGCAGAAAAATTCATAAATATGAGATCTTTGCTGAAGCTTGAGTCTTTTTTTGAATGATGTTTTATTTGGGATTTATTGAAACTACTTGACTTTGGGGGTTTAAGATTTTATTGAAACTAGAATTCTAAAATAATACTTCTCTATGTTAAAAGGACATATTTGCTTCCCAATGCTAGCTGGCTGTTATGAAAGACGCTTTGATGATGTCATAGCTCTTCTTTTTGTGAATGTGACTATCTGGGTTGGAAGTGATATTTCTAGCTTCCACTTTGTTAAATCATTATTTGTTTTTTTTTCAATAAATAAATAAATAAGTAAAAATCAATAAAATACTGTTTCAAATTATGCAGTAATTTGGCAATTCTAAAACTTGTTTTTATTTTATTTATTTAAAAAAAATCATATAAAAAATTATCTTTAAATTTAATTAATTAGATGTAGTAACTTTTTAATCTTTGGTTTTTTTTAGATACAAATTATACCACGTGGTGTTTTTTATTTAAAAGAAAAATTCAATTTTAAGATCGAAAATAATAAAATATTCTTAAAAGGATTAGATTAGATTAGATGTGACATCTTTTTACTCTTTGAGTTTTTAAGACACAAATTGTACAACTTGATAGTCATAAAACTCGTTATTTTTAAATAATTATTCAAATCAAACAAACTTTTTTTTGTCAAAATAACTTCTTTTTTTATCCATAACAATACACTTTTTCTTTAAAAGTAATCAACACATCCACATTTTCTACCAAGAACTACGTAGTTTCGATTTCTCCATCGCACCGGAAGATACGTAGGAGCAAGATCACACTTTTGTCAAGCACAATAATAAAAACTTTTTTTTCACTCTTTCTTAACATGCTCAAAAAATCACATTTTTAGAAAAAACAATCTATATTCATATTTAATAATAAAGAGAAATAATATATGTAAGTTTATATAATTTTGCACAATTAATTATAGGTAACCGTATTTTAACGGATGTCGTAGGGTGTTAATATCTTCTCTACGCATAATTGATTCCGGAACTCAAAATATGGTTTCAAATACCATTTTTATATATTGCGACTCCATTGAATTCGATGAAAACTCGAAATTTTAAGCCGCGGCACAACCCGTGAGCTATCCCACAAAGTTAGTATACCTCCGGATCTACCTACTAAGGGTTTGAAAGAAAATTCAAACTCTTTTGATCCCCACACAATTTCACACATCTTTTCCTCCACAACCTCCAACTTTGTTTCTTGAACACACACTATATCAGGTTTTTATTTTTTTATTAAACCCTGCAATTCTTTTTTATTCGCAACCCTTCCCATGCCTCTAATATTATAACATAACATCTTCATTGTCAACCTTACTATCACCAAAAACTTCCTACCCCATCCACTTCTAACTTCCTATGCATTTTTTCCAATATTCACTCTATCTCTTTTTTCCATTTTCATAAATTTTCAACTATAATACTTTCCTTCTCTTGTGAAATTAACACGACATTTTTTACAAAACTTAATACTTCTTTACCCACCTCTGTCGCTTCATTATTAAGTAAAGCCAAATGCCTCCAATCTGCCCGAGATGAAGAATCAACCAAACTAGTCGAAGAAGAAACACTTACTTGATTTAATGAAGCGAACAAAGCTGCTTGTCTCCTATTCTTTTTCTGTTGAGCCTCGAACAAAAGTCTCTCCTTCCATTGATTCTCTAGTAGTCTAGTTATTTGTTTCAAAGATAAAAATTCTCTATATTGACTTTTGAGAAAATTCTCTTTCGAATAGTCATTTTTCGGTAAACTTTCCTTCTATATAATTCTACATAGCTTTCCAACATGCTCTTCAGACCCCATTATGTTTAAACATGTTGCTAAGCCCAACCCACCATGAATAAGGCTCGCGCTACTACCGCCTAGTCGCAATCCAATATCACAAGTCTGCTTCGTCAAACTACCTTCATGTGTTGCTTCATCAATTTAGAAATCAATAAATGGGTCCCTCCACATTAAATGGAATTCTTTCATGTTGACCAAGTATAATGGGTCCCTCCATGCCACTCTCAATTTGAATCAACGAATCTGCATGTCTCCCAATAAATTCATAACCGCCTCCTCCACTCCTAACTTATGGTTTTCTCTCTCCAATAAATGAAAATTATTTGAACAATTGTTACTACCCCTATTTTTCCTCCCTGCCATATTAAGAATTAACTCCAAATTATTGTCGATCCCACCATCCTTATTAGGCGCCCCATCACCTCCAATTCAGTTTCTCTCTCCAACAAATTCACACCACCATTAACTTCAGTCATAAAATTTTCCAAATTTTTGGGATCCAAATTATCCCCTATGATTAGCGATTGTAAAGAATCTGGACCTAAGCTCATGTATCTGAATCCGAATCATCGACCCTCCATGCGACGTCCTCCCCCTCAAAATCAAATACTCGACCGGAGAATGGTTCTTCCACAATTTCAATTTTAAACAAATTATCATCAATTTTAATTTAAATAAAACAACTACTTAACTCAAGACGTGTTGTCTCAATAAGAACTCCTGCAAAATCTAAGGGATTTTTTTTCTCGGTGCAGTCATCGACGTTCACAAATTTACCCAAAGTGCGTGACAATTCCTTAAAGAGATCGATTCTCCATGCATCAATGGGCACGCCGCAAAATCAAAACCACCCACATCATTCCAAAGATGTCGCTTCTAGAGTCCATTCCCCGTTAGATTCAAATAAGGTACTAAAAAATTCAGCTCCCTCTTCCATCGTCCCCTTCACACCTACAGTTACATCACCGTAAATAAATACTTTGCAACCCCCATTGGTATGACTCGCAATGAAGTGAATCATGCATCATTTACCAAATTTTGAGCAACTGAGACCATTTCCATATCATGGAGAATCCCCACATGCCCCTTTTTCGCCCACTCCAAATCCTCCATTTTGGTCACGAATTTGATACCACACCAATCTTTGTTATGATTATGTGTACTTATAGTTTCCTTCGAATGCCAATTAGCTCTTTGTTGTTTACGCACAATATCTACGTTTGTAGTTATACATCTCAAAACGTTCGTGCTTAGAGCAACATTCTGAAGCACGTTCGTGCGTCCACCAGTCCTTCTAGTCTCCCGCTCCCTATCAAAACGTGATTCATTCACCCACAATTTAAAAGAACCAAACCATACATTTCGAATAGCTTTGACAAGTTTTCCAACATCTTTCACCTTCACAAACCTAGCAAATCTGAATCTTTGTCCCTTAAAGTTTAATGGATTTGAAAGAAAAAAATCGACCAACATACCACATGGTTTTATCCCTTCCTTCAAATACTTCAAAGTAGCTTCTGATGGACTTATTCTTGATGGACCTATTCTTTCGTAAAATCAGTTTTACTTTGATAGTTGCTATTTTCTCTCTATTTAGTTAATAAACATGCCTATTATTTAGGTTTGAATAATTCTTTGATCAGTTTTACGTGGGTGTAAACCTAACATCCTTTTAAGTTGTAAAGGCTATTTAAGCCAAGTATTTTTTCATTGAATAATAAGTGAGTGATTTTTAGCTCTCAGCAAATATTGAGTCTGTACTTTAGTGTGTGAATTCTAGTTTCTACAATTGGTATCAGAGCCTCACCAAGAGGCCTGATCTAGAGAGTGAGAGAAAACTTGTTGAAAAATGTCGAATGAAGGGCAAAACTTGTTGAGTATTCCCAAGTTCGATGGTGATTACGATCACTGGAGTATGTTGATGGAGAATTTACTTCGTTCCAAGGAGTGGTGGCATCTCATTGATCCATGATACGTCGAGTTGGGTGTAGATGTAGTGGAGAGTAATGCCCAGAAGAGGGCAAGAGCAGAACTGAAACTAAAAGATCTGAAAGTCAAAAGTTATCTAGTCGCAGCCATAGATAAAAGCATTCTGAAGATAATCCTACAGAAAAACACATCTACACAGCTTTGGGAATCAATGAGAAGAAAATATCAAGGAAGTGAGAGAGTACAAAGAGCCCAATTGCAAGATCTCAGAAGAGAATTTGAAATCCTGGAAATGAAAGAAGGAGAAACCATTGTCGAATATTTCTCCAGAGTCATGATGGTGGCAAACAACATGCGCAATAATGGAGAGGCAATGCAAGACATTCAGATTATGGAGAAGATTCTGCGGACTCTCACCGAAAGGTTCAATTACATAGTTGTCTCGATAGAGGAATCAAAAGACATAAACTGCCTCTCAGTTGATGAACTTCAAAGTTCACTCATTGTCCATGAACAAAAGTTCCGAAGAAAGATCAATGAAGAAGAGCAGGTGCTTAACGTGACTCAAGAGGAGAGAAGCGGAAGAGGAAGAGGCAGGAGCACGTTTGGAGGATATCGAGGACGGGGACGCGGGAAACCATCACTAGCTTACAAAGCAGCAATAGAGTGCTTTAAGTGTCACAAAAAAGGACACTTCCAGTATGAATGTCCAGAGTGGAAAAGAAGGGCCAACTTTGTTGAATTAGAGCATGAAGATGAGTTGTTACTCATGGCATACGTTGAAGAAAAGAAAGCAACAAGAGAAGAAATCTGGTTCTTGGACTCTGGATGCAGCAATCACATGAGTGGGAAATAAGGAGTGGTTTACAGACTTTAATGAGGGCTTCAAGCAAACAGTGAAATTGGGAAATGACAGTCGTATTGCAGTGATGGGAATAGGAAGTGTGCGATTGTGTGTAGATGGCATCGTTCAGGTAATCACCAATGTTTATTATATTTCTGAACTCAAGAATAATTTGTTAAGTGTTGGGTAGTTACAAGATAAGGGGCTCACCATATTGATTCAGAATGGGACCTGCAAAGTGTTTCATCCTAGTAGAGGATTAATCATGCATTCAGATATGAGTGGAAATAGAATGTTTTATTTCTTGGCGGAGATGGTATCAACTCTACCTAAATGTATGCAAGTTGAAGCTGATGATGAATCACGACTATGGCATTCACGATTTGGACATCTCAACTACAAGGGACTCAGAACTCTTGCATATCGGCGAATGGTTGAAGGGCTGCCTACTGTGAAAACTCCACAGAAGTTGTGCACATATTGTCTCTTCGGGAAGCAGCACCGAGATCCCATTCCTAAAAGAAATCTATGGAGAGCAACACACAAATTTCAGCTTGTTCACTCAGACATTTGTGGTCCTATTAGCCCAGTTTCCAGCAGCAATAAAAGGTATATCCTAAGTTTTATTAATGACTTTACACGTAAAACTTGGATATATTTTTTGAATCAGAAATCAGAAGCATTAGAGGCTTTCAAAGGATTCAAAACATGGGCTGAAAAGGAGGCTGGAACAAGCATCAAGTGATTGAGAACAGATAGAGGAGGCGAGTATAACTCAAAGGAGTTTACAGACTTTTGCAGCATTCATGGGATCACTCGACAACTAACGACAGCATACACTCCCCAACAAAATGGTGTTGCTGGGCGGAAGAACATGACCATCATGAATATGGTGCGCTCCATGTTGTCTGAGAAACAAATGCCGAAGGAATTCTGGGCTGAAGCAGCAAATTGGTCGATCCACATTCTTAATAGATGTCCAACAACAACTCTTGAAAACATGACTCCACAAGAAGCATGGACTGGCTGCAAACCAAGAGTGGATCACTTCCGAGTATTCGGATGTCTTGCTCATGTACATGTTCCAGATCAGAGAAGAAGAAAGCTAGATGACAAAAGTAAAGCACACATTTTTCTTGGTGTGAGCAAGGAGTCCAAAGCATACAAACTCTTTGATCCTATTACAAAGAAAATAACAATCAACAGAGATGTAAAATTTGAAGAAAATGCATGCTGGAAGTGGGAACAAAGCAAAGGAGAAGTGCAATCAGATGTACTAGACTGGGGAGATAAAAATTCAAACGCTAACAAAGAATTAGAGTTAGAAGAAGACTCTAATTCTAACAATACAAGTAACACAGTCTCGCAAACAGAAGGAAACTCCTCCACAACCTCATCAGGTGGAAACGAACCAAGCTCGCCTGAAGGAAGATCTCAGAGAGCTCCTGCATGGATGTCAGAATACACAACTGGAGAAGGACTTTCAGAGGAGGAAGAAGAAGCAATGATGATGATAACAGAAGAAGATCCAGTCACATACAATGAAGCTGCGAAAGAAAAAAAATGGAGAGATGCGATGGCTAAAGAGATTGATTCGATAGAGAAAAATGGCACGTGGAGACTCACAACCTTGTCGAGTGGAATCAAAGCTATTGGAGTTAAATGGGTTTTTAAAACCAAGCTTAACGAACATGGTAATGTAGAGAAGCACAAAGCCAGATTGGTGGCCAAAGGATATGCGCAACAATATGGGATTGACTACATTGAGGTGTTTGCTCCGGTGGCTCGTCTTGATACAATAAGACTTATCTTGGCAACTGCAGCTCAAAACAAGTGGTAAGTATACCAGTTAGATGTCAAGAGTGCATTCCTTCAAGGAGAACTTGAAGAAGAGGTGTATGTACAACAACCTACTGGCTTTGAGAAGAAGGGAGAAGAAGAAAAGGTATATAAGCTAAATAAAGCTTTATACGGACTAAAACAAGCTCCGCGAGCATGGTACAGCCGCATTGAATCCTACTTCGTTCGAGAGGGCTTCGAAAGGTGTGCTTCTGAACATACGCTCTTTACAAAAGAAAAGGAGGGAGGTAAACTCCTAATTGTCAGTCTTTACGTTGATGATTTGATTTATACTGGGAATAGTAAAAGTATGTGTGAGGAATTTAAGATGTCAATGATGCATGAATTTGTCATGTCTGATTTGGGAAAGATGAGCTATTTTCTTGGCGTGGAAGTTATACAAAAATCGAAGGGGATATTCATGTGTCAAAGAAAGTATGCGAGAGAAGTGTTGGCAAAGTTTGGCATGTCTGATAGCAAACCCGTTGGAAATCCTATTGTGGCAGGCACAAGGCTTTCCAAGGATGAGAAGGGAACTAAGATCGACTCAACCATGTTCAAGCAAGTTGTTGGAAGCTTGATGTACTTGACAGCAACGAGACCAGACATTATGTTTGGAGTGAGTTTGATTAGCAGATATATGTCATCTCCAACTGAGGAGCATTGGTGTGCAGCAAAGAGGATATTAAGATATATTAATGGTACAATTGAAATGGGAATTCTTTACAAAGGAGAAAGCATCACAAACTTGGTGGCATACACAGATAGCGACTTTGCAGGAGATCTTAATGACAGGAAGAGTACTTCTGGGTTTGTATTTTTGCTTGCAGGAGGTGCAGTTTCTTGGTCATCAAAGAAGCAGCCTGTGGTTACATTATCTACCACCGAAGCTAAGTACATTGCCGCAGCTTCTTGCGCATGTCAATACATTTGGCTTATGAAGTTACTCGAAAAACTCGGGCACAAAGGAGAAGAAGGCAGACTAATGTACTGTGACAACAGCTCAACAATACAATTGTCAAAGCATTCTGTGTTCCATGGCAGGAGTAAACATATAGATGTGAAGTTTCATTTTTTGAGAGATTTGGTGAATGAAGGAACTGTGAAATTGAAGTACTGCAATACCCAGAATCAGATTGCAGATATTATGACAAAACCATTGAAGAAAGAACAACTTATCAAGCTACGAGAGATGTTGGGGTTGATGTCTGCAATAGAAGTAAGCTGATTTACTTACAGTATTCAGCTTAAAGGAGGAATTGATGGACTTATTCTTGATGGACCTATTCTTTCGTAAAATCAGTTTTACTTTGATAGTTGCTATTTTCTCTCTATTTAGTTAATAAACATGCCTATTATTTAGGTTTGAATAATTCTTTGATCAGTTTTACGTGGGTGTAAACCTAACATCCTTTTAAGTTATGAGTGATTTTTAGCTCTCAGCAAATATTGAGTCTGTACTTTAGTGTGTGAATTCTAGTTTCTACAGCTTCTGCAGGAAAGTTAGTAACATAAATTGATATTGATTTTGTCTCTCCCTTCATGTTTTCATTGTCTTCGCTCCTATGAAAACCATCTTTAATCTGATGCCTGTAGAATGCAATGAATATGCTGTCATTGCACCCTTTGTCAAAGTCTACTCCGACTTGTACCGGTTGCTTGCCTTTCCTCTTCCTTGGACTCACAACAATCCATTGAACCCCATCCCTAGTGTTTCCCATCCCTTTGTTGAATTTCACTCCCTCTCAAATTGTTTTATTACCTCTACATTGGAGAAGAACATGTTATAACTTAAGAGATTTTCACAAATTACGCAAATCTTAAGAGTAGTCGTACGAGACGGCTAAAGTATTATTTCACCTGTATATTGTTTTAGCAGATTCGTTGGTGTTTGTCACTGATTTCGTTGGATTCATACTTGTTTGTGTTTTTATTGTTGAATTCGTGTTTTAGCAAGGGAGAGAGGCAAATTTAGGCCTTCTGCATTCTTCTTTTAATTTGTTTTTATTACAAACACACTACGCGAAAAAACGGCTTTTACAGCGCTTTTTTTAAGCCATTTACAGCGCTTTTTCAAAAAAATAAGCGCTGTGGAAACGAGCGCTGTAAATGATACAACAGCGCTTTTATAAAAGCGCTATAAAACATGTAAATACAACGCGCGCTTGTTATGCACATTTTACAGCGCTTCTTCACAAAAAGCGCTGTAATATGCACCCCGTCATATGAGTTATGGGTGTGCATATTACAGCGCTTTCTCACAAAAGCGCTGTAATATGCCCACCCATAATTTCATATATGGGCGTACATATTACAGCGCTTTCTCGAAAAAGCGCTGTAATATGCACCCCGTCATATGAGTTATGGGTGTACATATTACAGCGCTTTCTCGAAGAAGCGCTGTAATATGCCCATCCATAATTTCATATATGGGTGTGCATATTACAGCGCTTTCTCGAAAAAGCGCTGTAAAATGCCTACCCATAATTTCATATTATGGGTCTGCATTTTACAGCGCTTTCTCAAAAAAGCGCTGTAATATGCCCACCCATAATTTCATATTATGGGTCTGCATTTTACAGCGCTTTTCTTGTACATATTACAGCGCTTTCTCACGGAAGCGCTGTTGAAGGTGCACCATTAAAGCGCTTTAGAACAACATTTTACAGCGCTTTTTAGTAAAAAATACTTTTAATTGCATTTATTTGTAATTAATTAAATGTATTGGTAATTAATCTAGTTTAAAATTTTCATTGAAGGTTTTTGTACGAGAAGGTCGTGTGCACGAGGAAACTGTCAAATAAATACTCATTCTTGTCTCCGCATAAGATGTCGATGTTCAAACTCGATCCAGACAATGTAAAACACTACATTGTAGATATGTTTTTAAGAAATAAAGAAAGTGATAAATTGTTCTTGGCACCATATAATTCAGGGTACGTAATTTTATCTTTTTTAATTGATGAGAATTTAATTTATTAGTTGTCTATAAACAAAATTGCTTAACCAATTTTTTGTTGTTGTAGGGCACATTGGGTGCTATTTGCAATCAATGCGGTCTCTGAAGTGATATACTATTTGGATCCCGTGCACGGCGATTACACCAATCACCCCGGAATAAAGAATATGCTCGACACGTAAGTAATATTCATTTATTTCTTACATATATATATTTATATATATATATATATAAATATATATATGTAAGAAATAAATGAATATTACTTACGTGTCGAGCATATTCTTTATTCCGGGGTGATTGGTGTAATCGCCGTGCACGGGATCCAAATAGTATATCACTTCAGAGACCGCATTGATTGCAAATAGCACCCAATGTGCCCTACAACAACAAAAAATTGGTTAAGCAATTTTGTTTATAGACAACTAATAAATTAAATTCTCATCAATTAAAAAAGATAAAATTACGTACCCTGAATTATATGGTGCCAAGAACAATTTATCACTTTCTTTATTTCTTAAAAACATATCTACAATGTAGTGTTTTACATTGTCTGGATCGAGTTTGAACATCGACATCTTATGCGGAGACAAGAATGAGTATTTATTTGACAGTTTCCTCGTGCACACGACCTTCTCGTACAAAAACCTTCAATGAAAATTTTAAACTAGATTAATTACCAATACATTTAATTAATTACAAATAAATGCAATTAAAAGTATTTTTTACCTTATGTACAAGCTGATTACAGTAACACTCAGCTCCTTATGTTCGAGAAGATCGTACATTTGCTCCTTTTCGAGGTATTCAATATACTCATCTCCAAAGATGTCTTGATTCATTTGTACAATGGGCGAATCGTTGCTGCTGCCCATGTTCCTTTTTATTTGGATGTCAAGACACGCCCCGTATTTACCAAGGCGTGGCTGACTTTTATTAGGAGCAGCAGCAGCAGCGACCGATTTTCCCCGATCCAGATTTTTTGTTGCTGCAAGTTTTGCAGCTTTATTACCCTCCAGCCTTTGTAGTTTGGCAGCCCTATTAACCTCCAATTTTTGAGGTCTGCTGCCTTTTTTTGGCTGTAGGGGTGGTTTATTTATTTGGACCTACAAAAATGAGGTAAAATGTTAGTTTATTGAATCTGAAAAAATAAAAAACCTTAGGCAATAAATGTGACAAACCTTTTCGGGAGATGTAACTGATTTGTCCTTGGGAATCTTTTTTTCGAGGGCAACAAGGTGTGTGGGCCATGCCACGTAACTGCCAATAGCGTCGCTTAAGAACTTCATATCTCCATCGTTGTCCGGTATGGGCAACGGTGCAGTTGGTTCGAAAGCAACCGTAGGCGATACTTTGACATGGCCCGCGGGGATCGGAATATTGTGCAATACTTCTCCCGAAGTATTGTGCAATATTCCTTTTCCCACCTTCCGTTGAGTCGGCGAGGACAAGTATAGGACACATGTAGTGACACCCTACATCAATAGTTAAAACATAAGTACAGTTAATATATAAGTTTGTTTAATACATAAGTAATTACATAAGCAAGTAAGTAGTAAGTAATTAATTACCTCGGGAATACTCTTCAAACCGACGTTGCAACTCCCGGTTTCACTCTCCATTTGTATTTCAGGTTGGAGCTGAACCGGAAGTTGCTTGTCTTTATTCGTATTCACCAAGAGTGCCACTTGCTCCGATAAGATTCTGAGCTTCTCTAATACTTCCTCGTTGGAAGGTTTTTGGCGCTTCTCTTGAGGAAAAAAGCTTTTGGGAGTTACGCCAAATCCTTTCCCCCTCACTCGACCGGAATACTCAGGGACATTAAACACTTTCCCAAGAATGTCCCTGCACGTATCCTTGTTGCCCTCTTGAGTTTCAGAACTTTGTTCAATAGTTTCCTAAAATACATGTAACATTAAAAAGATAAGTTCAATAGCATTTTTAAAATACAATATTAAAAAATATTAAAGTGATAATATACTTACACAAAGTTCTACAACTTTCTTGACATTTTCATTATCAACCACTCCTTCTTTGTTAACACGCGCTTCCTTCCATAAGATATGACGACCCAAGGGTTGATCGGCTTGGGTGTCTTTTCTCTATTCGTTAAAATCATAAACAAAATAATACAAATTAGTTACACACTATAGTTTATAATACAAATTACAAGTGATGTTTAATTACTTACAATTTTTTGTTCAAGGCGTGCATATCCCATACGTGATTTCTTGTATGGGTGTTTTGGGTTGCTTGCCCGTTCGCGATTTGCCTTACTAATATTCTATATAAAAAAAAAATAGCAATTGTGTAAAAATTTAAAATACGCTACGAATATGAATAATAAAACACAAATGCTAATAAATTAATCACTTACGACAAACGCCGGGTCAGAACGTTTGGAAACAAATGCACTCCATTCATCCTTTGATATATAATGTTGATATATCTTTGGAGGTTCAGCATTTGTGTTTCCTTCTCTATCTTTTAGATAGAAATTTGAGAGATGGGATCTAAATCCACGATGGATTTTCCCAGCAACTCTCAAAACATATGACTTTCGTTCCTCATCAAGAACAAAAGTGGTCTGCAATGAAAACAATTATAAGTAATGTATTTTACAGAAAAAAAATTATAAATGACAAAAGAGTAGATCAAAATATTTACTTGAATGTCATTCCAGATGATATCTTTGGCATCCTTCAACGCCTTATCTCTCCAGTTGTCTATTGTTATTGGGACATTTTGACGAACAACAGCCCCAATGTAGCTTACAAACATGGAGCTGTTGGGGTCAACTGGCTGACCACTCTCGTTCCAGCCAACCTAATAAACTCATATAGTAAGTACATGCCCTAAACCCTAAAAAAAGATAAAAAAACACACAGCAAACAGAGTATATATAGTATACCTCAAATTTAATGCCACTGCTCCGTGCTTTAATCACCCTTTGCATGATAGTTGCACCACGTTTGACTTCTTTTTCGTAAGTCTTAGAGGTGCCAACTTCTTCATTTTGAACTTCTAAATCTTTGTTTGTATCCATTTAACTACAACAAGTTCAACATGCACTTTAGTATAACATCAACAAGCTCAACATGGATCATGCATTATTATAAACAAACTCAACATGTATCAGTATATCTTAAAAAAGCTCAACATGCATTCTAATGATTACAAAAATTTAATAACATCAATACCTGAATAATGATGGTTCGAAGAAAGACGAAATGCAAAGAAAAGAGGGTTTGCAGAAAGTTCACAGAAATATGGTTCACAGAAATACGGTTTGAAGAAATACGTAATGAGGGTTACGTATTTCAATGAAAATATATTGTGTGAAATGGGAGAGATGATCTTGGATGGAAATAAGGTTCGAAATGAAGGAGATGATCGTGGAAATAAGGTTCGTAAAGGACGGGATGATAGGGTTTGCAAAAGAAGAGAAGAAATGAAGGTTGAGATGAAGGTTACGTAATGAAGAGGAAACTGAAGAGGTAACTGTTATATATACGTAACACTTTTACAGCGCTTTTTATAAGCCTTTTACAGCGCTTATTTTGTAAAGCGCTCTAAAAGGCTTCTTTAGTTAAATTTTTAAAAGGCTCTTTTACAGCGCTTTTTTCAAATAAGCGCTGTAAAAGACCTCCGTGTGTTATTATGTTATTTGAATGCCTTTTACAGCGCTTTTTTCAAATAAGCGCTGTAAAAGACCTCCGTGTGTTATTATGTTATTTGAATGCCTTTTACAGCGCTTTTTTCAAATAAGCGCTGTAAAAGACCTCCGTGTGTTATTATGTTATATGAATGCCTTTTACAGCGCTTTCACACATAAGCGCTCTAAAAGGCTTCTTTAGTTAAATTTTTAAAAGGCTCTTTTACAGCGCTTTTTTCAAATAAGCGCTGTAAAAGACCTCCGTGTGTTATTATGTTATATGAATGCCTTTTACAGCGCTTTCACACATAAGCGCTCTAAAAGGCTTCTTTAGTTAAATTTTTAAAAGGCTCTTTTACAGCGCTTTTTTCAAATAAGCGCTGTAAAAGACCTCCGTGTGTTATTATGTTATTTGAATGCCTTTTACAGCGCTTTTACACATAAGCGCTCTAAAATGTCTCTTTATGTTAATTTTAAGAGGCTCTTTTACAGCGCTTTTCCCAAATAAGCGCTGTAAAAGACCTCCGTGTGTTATTATGTTATATGAATGTTTTTTAAAGCCTTTTACAGCGCTTTTCCACATAAGCGCTCTAAAATGTCTCTTTATGTTAATTTTAAAAGGCTCTTTTACAGCGCTTTTTCCAAATAAGCGCTGTAAAAGGCCTTATTGTTTTTGTGTTTTGTTATGTTATGTTATTTTTTAAACAAGCTCAACATGCATGCAAAACCCACATAGTAGTAACTGGTCACCACAAAAATCCCTTCCTCTTCACCAAACTCTTCTCCTTTTATGCATCTTCTTCACAAACATCAAAGCTTACTCTTTCACAATTCAATCTCCACCTCAACACCCTTTTTATCTCTTTACATTCTCTTTCCTTCTTAAATCGAAACTTAATTGGTATTCAGGATCATTGCCATGTTGCGAAAAATGGGTTTGTGTCTGGTGTTTTTGGGGATTCCCATGATGCGTACAAGGTGTTTGAAGAAATGGGTTTGTGTCTGATGTTTTTTGGATTCCCATGATGCGTACAAGGTGTTTGAAGAAATGGGTTTGTGTCTGATGTTTTTTGGATTCCCATGATGCGTACAAGGTGTTTGAAGAAATTAGGTGTCTGATGAATATTATTTTTAAAGCTTTTTTACAGCGCTTTGTCAAATAAGCGCTGTAAAATGTCTTTTTTACTCACTTTCAAAAGAGTCGTTTACAGCGCTTTGTGTGAAAAGCGCTGTAAAAGGTATAAAACACTCATTATTTTATTTTTAAAAGGATCTTTTACAGCGCTTTTTAAGATAAGCGCTGTAAAATGTCTCTTTATTTTATTTTTGTGTTTGGTTTATTTGGGTTGGGATGACATTAAAAACATTTTTATCATTGTTTATTGGATTAAAAATATTGTTATCATTGTCTTTATCACAATACTTTAGGAGATGATGAATTATTAGAAATGAGTATTCTGAAGAATCTATATATATATATGCACTGAGCAAAAGAGAATCTCTCTATTCAGTTCAGTTCAGTTCATGTAAATTACTAATTTATATTCAGTTCAGTTCATGTAAATCAAGCTAAATATAAAACACTCATTGTTACATGAACTTGGTATAAAACACTCAAATCAAGCTAAATATAAGCAGAAAATAAATTAATCAGAAAATAAATTAATCAGAACTTAGTATAAAACACTCAATTCAGATTACATGCATATTTACAATAACACAGTTCAGATTACATGCATAGCTTATATAAAACAATTAAACATATATATACATTAAGATGCCCTTCTTCTTTTCCTGGTGACATTCACATTTGTTTGTCCATTTACAATACGAAACGATGGATTAATCCAAATTCCCTCATCATGATCATCTCTAAGATATAAACCATCATCAGTTGAATCAATTTCATGTGGTTGTTGTGATGTTGCAAATAAAAGATCATTACCAACATCTTCATCATTATTGTTATCATCACTTATTTTATTGGTCGATAGGACAACAGACCATTTATCATTAGAAGGATCAGTGACATAAAACACTTGTTGAGCTTGCGACGCTAAAATAAAAGGCTCGTCTTTGTATCCCACCCTATTAAAATCGACAAGCAAGAATCCTGACTCATCAATCCGAACGCCATTATTATTATCGACCCACTTGCAACCAAATATGGGAACACGAAACATTGTGTAGTCTAACTCCCATATGCGCTCGATAACCCCAAAATATGATAGATTTGCATATATTGGGTTTTTGTCTTTTGCACTTGAGACATGCATCGCTTCAGCTACGAGAGTGACTCCACTATTTTGCATAGTGGTCTGATCATCTTGTTCTTTGGTATAAAATGTGTAGCCGTTAATAACATAACCAGTGTAAGAAAAGACATGTAAGCTCGGACCATTTGCTAGCCACCTCAATCTATTTGAAATTGATCCGGGGTCTATATCAAATTTTGACATTATGTGATTTTTTAACCATGTTACAAAACTTCGATTGTGCTCTCGAGTTATCCAATTTTGATTCCTATTCATGTTCAAACGAGATAACTGATCAATGTGTATTGTAACATACGGTTGAACCTCATCATCATTGTGCAGAACATACAATTGTGCCTGCTCCCATTCTGTCCTTGATATAGTCAGTAGTCTCCTTCCAGTTATCCCTTCTCCTGATAGTCTTCCCGAATGACGAGACATGGGAAGCCCTATGGATTCAACATTGGACAGATATTCAGTACAAAATTCAGCAGCCTCTTCAACAATGTATCGTTCAGCAATACAACCTTCTGGTCGACTTCTACTTTTTACGTACCCTTTTAATATTTTCATATATCGTTCTATCGGATACATCCATCTCATATAAGCTGGCCCACAAAGTTGTGTCTCCTTAACCAGATGAACAGTAAGGTGAACCATTATATCAAAAAACGATGGTGGGAAATACATTTCAAGCTCACACAAAGTAACAACAATTTCCCTCTGCAATGTCGGTAATTTCTGAGGGTCGATCACTTTACTACAAATTTCCCTGAAGAAGAAACATAATCTAGTTAAGGCTAGTCGAACTTTTTCAGGTAAAATGGAACGTATACCTATTGGTAGCAAATGCTCCATTATAATATGACAATCATGGGTCTTCAAACCTTTTAACTTGAGGTCTTTCATACAAACCAAATTTTTAATGTTCGAAGAGTATCCTTCTGGAACTTTAACTTCGTGTAGAAATTTACATAAAACAATTTTTTCCTTTCTAGATAGAGTATGAGCGGCTGGAGGTAGATATGTGCGATTTCCTTTCTTTACTGGAGCCAGTTCATTTCTTATTCCCATATCGACCAAGTCCAATCTTGCATTGACGCCATCTTTAGACTTTCCTGGAACATTGAGTAACGTACCAATAACACTTTCAAATACATTTTTCTCAATATGCATCACATCGAGGAAATGTCTTACATACAATGACTTCCAATATGGCAATTCAAAGAAAATTGACT
This sequence comes from Cicer arietinum, assembly GCF_000331145.2. NCBI lineage: Eukaryota > Viridiplantae > Streptophyta > Magnoliopsida > Fabales > Fabaceae > Cicer > Cicer arietinum. Next base: position 12,872,387 of record NC_021167.2, on the reverse strand, counting down.
TTTTCTTCCACCCAGTTTTCACCAGCTCTCCCGCAAAAGGTTTGCCAAATTTATTGGTCAAACCTTGTACTTTTTCAAGTATTTGATATCCAGTCGGTGCTAAAGGAGCTTTACCTTCCTCTGATTTTCCATTGAATGCATTTCTCCACCCACGATACTGATGACTATAAGGTAAAAATCTACGATGTCCAAGAAACACATTCTTCTTACAATGTTTCAACCGCATCCAATTTGTACTCTCTTCACATATAGGACATGCACACTGACCTTTAATGCTATATCCTGATAAATTACCATATGCTGGAAAATCATTAATTGTGCCGAACAACATAGCCCTCAAATTGAAACATTCTTTCTTATACCCATCATAAACTTCCACACCTGTCTCCCACATACTTTTTAAATTTTCGATTAGAGGAGTCAAGTATACGTCGATATCATTCCCCGGTTGTTTGGGTCCAGAAATTAACAGAGACAACATCATAAACTTACGCTTCATACATAACCATGGAGGTAGGTTATATATTACCAAAATCACAGGCCACGTGCTATGTGAGATGCTTTGAAGACCATGTGGATTCATTCCATCAGTAGAAAGTGCAAGTCTTAGATTTCTTGACTCTATCCCGAATTCAGGATACTCGTGATCAATTTTTGCCCATTGTGGGGAATCTGCAGGGTGTCGAAACATTCCATCTCTAATTCTTTCATCTGCATGCCATGTCAAGTGTTTTGAATCTTCTTCACTGCGATACATGCGCCTAAATCTTGGTATTATAGGAAAATACCACACGACTTTTGCTGGAGTAGATTCTTTCTTCTTATATCGAGAGACATTGCATTTCGGACACGCCTTAAGTAGTTCATATTCGTTTCGAAATAAAATGCAATCGTTAGGACACGCATGAATCCTTTCGTAACTCATTCCAATAGAACACAAAATCCGTTTAGCCTCGTAGGTTCGACTGGGAAGTTCATTATCATCTGGCAACATATCTTTTATGAGTGTTAATAATTCTGTAAAGCTTTTATCAGACCATCCATTACTCGCTTTTAAGTTGTACAACTTTAATATCGCTGACAGTCTTGTGAATTTAGTACAACCATTATATAATTCTTTCTCTGCATCACTCAACAAACTTTCAAACATTTTAGGACAATCTCGAAGATCTTCTTCAACTGCTTTTGCAATCTCATCAACTCGGTCCGGCTCATATGTATCTGTATCGAAATCAGTTGAAGCATATGTAGAACTATTCTCAAAATTAATGTTTCCTTTTTTTTTCTCACCATGTCTTATCCAACATGTGTAGCTTTGATCAATTCCATTACATACTAGATGTCCTTCTAATTCATCTTCTCTAACACGTTTTCCAAAACAACATTTTAAACAAGGACAAACTACTCTATTTGGATCTTTTGCATTCTTCACTGCAAACTCAACAAACTCCTTCACTCCAATTTCATACTCTTTTGACAATCGATTGGCTGAAATCCATTTCCTATCCATATTATACCACCTATATAAATGCAGTAACAAAAATAATAAGCTTTCAAAACATATCAACAAGTTTCAAAAAGAAACCAATATCAACTAAAAATTTCAAAACAGAACAGATCATGTGGTATGAGTTTTTGACAATTTTTGACAATTTCAAAACAGAACAGATCATGTGGTATGAGTTTTTGACAATTTTTGACAATTTCAAAACATAACAGATCATGTGTAAAAAATACCTTAGACAACGTAGATGGCCGCACAGTACGTAGAGGATATTAGGGTTCGCAACGTATATAATTATTTGAAAGATGTAGAGGATATGAGGGTTTCCAACGTATATAATTATTTGAAAGATGTATTTTACAGCGCTTGTGAAAAAAGCGCTGTAATAAGTAGTTAAATTCAATGAAAGCGGATGTGTTTTACAGCGCTTGTGAAAAAAGCGCTGTAATAGGTAGTTAAATTCAATGAAAGCGCATGTGTTTTACAGCGCTTGTGAAAAAAGCGCTGTAATAGGTAGTTAAATTCAATGAAAGCGCATGTGTTTTACAGCGCTTGTGAAAAAAGCGCTGTAATAGGTAGTTAAATTCAATGAAAGCGCATGTGTTTTACAGCGCTTGTGAAAAAAGCGCTATAATAGGTAGTTAAATTCAATGAAAGCGCATGTGTTTTACAGCGCTTGTGAAAAAAGCGCTGTAATAAGTAGTTAAATTCAATGAAAGCGGATGTGTTTTACAGCGCTTGTGAAAAAAGCGCTGTAATAGGTAGTTAAATTCAATGAAAGCGCATGTGTTTTACAGCGCTTGTGAAAAAAGCGCTGTAACACATTTACGAAAGCGCTTCCGTTTACAGCGCTTTTTTGACAAGCGCTGTAAAATCCTTATAACGTGATGCGCAAACGTTATATGACCTACTACAGCGCTTGTTTTACAGCGCTTTACATAAAAAGCGCTGTAATAGGTTCCGTTATTTTTAAAATATAATTACAACAGCGCTTGTGTTTAGAAAGCGCTGTAAAATGGGCGCTGTTAAATGTCATTTCTGGCGTAGTGACACAACCCATAATAATAATAATGGGTACATAGCCTTCCAAATATTTATATTTTCAATTTTTTAGAACACATTTTAGTTTCGAAAAACTTAATTTCAAGTTTTTTCTAATACAATTATTTTTTTCAAAAAAACAAAACAAAAACTGAAGAAATTGAAAAATCGAAAATTTTTGAAATGTTTCTTGCTACACAAAAAAATAAAAAATCAAAATATAATCATTGTAAAGTAGTTTGTGACATTTTCTAGAAAACTTCAAGTTTGAATTTTTTTAAATACAAACTTATTCTAAAAAACTAAAACTATATTTTTAATTTTTTTGGAACACATGTATTTGTATTTTGAAAAACTCAAACCTTAAGTTTTTTAGAATACAATTAAAGATAGTGGAGATAGGACAATTATTTTTTTATTATAAAAGTTGATAAAATTGATAGTTTATATAAAATGTGGAGGTAAAAATATAAATGCAGAATTACAGGTAAAATTTTCCAAAAAATATCGTTTTAATGTTTGAAAGAAGCAAACCACTCTTAAAAAGTCCAATATAATTTTTGACAATAAATGAACTAAATAAAATAAAATGAAAAAACAAGGGCTCCAAAGGCCCAACGAGAGAAAGGAAGGAAATTATGGTGTGATCAATTAAATAGCCTATAACAAACCTACAAAAAGAGGATAAAATTAGGAGGATTATATTCTGCAGCCTACAACTGTACCTGCCATCTCCAAATACACATGAAAATATAATTTTACCATTATAACCATTTATAATAAGTTTCAAAATTGATAGTCTCGGAAGTGTCAAATATTTGAAAGAATGATTACCTTTTGAAAATTTAGAAAGTTTTGAAAGTTTCCAAATTTGGAAAGTTTCGAAAGTTTTAAAATCTATAAATTTTTCAAAGTTTCCAAATATGGAAAGTCTTTCAATTTTTCTATTTCGAAAGTTTTGAATTGTTCAAAAGTTTCGAAAATTTTGGAATTTCTATTTTGAAAGTTTTGAAAATTTTAGAAATTGTCATTTCGAAACTTTCGAATATTCTGAAAAAAATTATGTTTCGGAACTTTGAAATTTTCGAGTGTTTGATTTCGAAGGTTAAAGTAATTTTTCTAAAGTTTCAAAAGATATGTGAAAAAATGAGAAGTTAAAAGTTGAAGTTTTTATAGATAGTTAAAAGGGCAAAATTATATTTTTACATTGATTGAGGGTGTGGCAGTGGCAAGTTTAGGTGTGGAGGTGCAGGGTAGAATCCTCTCATACTACATCGATTTGGAGAAATCTACCATGCACCCTAATCGCTGGACCTGAAACCCCAAGACACATGAAAATACAATTTTACCTTTTTAATCATTTATAATAAGTTTCAGAATTAATATTTTTGGAAGTTTCAAATTTACGAAATAAGGATTACATTTCAAAAATTTAGAAAATTTCGAAAGTTTCCCAATCTGGAAAATTTCAAAATTTTCCTATTTCAAAAGTTTTGAATTGTTCGAAAGTTTCAAAAATTTTGAAAATTGTCATTTCAAGAATTACTCTTAGAGCAAAATTGCTTAGAGGCTGTCACATGGTAAGAATTATGTTCAGAATCTGTCCTAAATAATCTTAGTATAAATTAAAGAAAATTGTATTTACTTCCCCGTGTCTCTTTAGATGAGACTCACACCCCTTTAATTTTTAAGGATTTAGTTTTCATATACTCAATAAATAAATTGTGCATAATATTTTTTTTCTGTCACACTTACATGACTATATGTCATCTATCAAAAAGATACTCAAATACACAATTTGACTGTACTACTAAAAATATAATTATACCTTTCAAATTATAAATACTACACGTATAGTCGTTGACAACTACTAGACGTAAATGGTAGAAGGTAAGTCGGAAAGAATTGCAAAAAACAAAAAGCATATATTTGGTTGTGGAAGGAAATTGTGCCACTTTCTAATTGGATGTGCCTAAATAATATGTGGTAGGTTCGTTCCTAACTATTAATTTCTTTTGAAAAAATAGAATTATCCAATAATTTCTACACATTAAAGGTCAGCCTCTATTAAGCACATACAAGCTCATATTATTGTAACAATTAGATGACTTTTATTTAGATTTATATTATTTTTGTATAAAAGTTTGATAGGTAAAAATATTGGTATTAGTTAGAGAAAGTAGTTCTGAAAAATTAACTATTATATCACCTATGCAAAGATTTTATGATCCAAAGCAATGGAAAAATATATGTCAATGAAATTTATATCATAATAATTTCATTTTAATATTGCCATAAAGATATGATATTTAGGTTAGTTATAATTAAAATGCTAGTAATGCAAGAAACATATATTTAATATATTTAATGAAATTAGTAAAATTATATTATATTTTATTGTAAGTTTCAATAGAATTAGTTAAGAAAAATAAATTAGAAATTTAAATTTAATTTACCAATATTAATAATTTAGAATTAAAATAAGTAGTGAGATAAAATAAATTTAATTTAAGGTTTAAATATATATTTGGTCCTTACAATTATAATATTTTTTAATTTTGGTCCTTGTAAGTTTTTTTGTTTGGTTCATATCCCTGCAAATATAGTTTCATTTTAAAATAGTTCTTTCATCAACCTTCTATTACAAAAAATTAAAATATAACTTTTTTCAACCTAAAAATAAATCTCAATTTAATTTAATTATAATCTTTTATAACGTAATAATCTCTATAATCAAATATTTAAGGTTTGCTATTGCATGTTTTATAATAGAAGTTGGATGTAAGAATAAATTTAAAATGAAACTATATTTGTTAGGATGTAAACCAAACAAAAAAACTTAAGAGGACCAAAATAAATAAATAAAAATTTATAATTGCAAAGATCAGAGACATATTTAAATCATAATTTAATAAATAATAATAAGTTTTAATTACAGATAATATCGTAGGAAGAGATCAATTCTTTATTTATATTTATCTAGTTTTTAGTGACAGTCATCATAGTAGGTAGCAATCATAAACATATAGGGACAATTTTCAAAATAAAGCAAAACACTCCCTTAAAGTTGACGGTGGATCTGAATGTCACTCAAAGTATTTTTGACTTTGACCTATATCATGTGATATTTAGTGATAAACATTGTCTAGTCACTAAAAATCAATTTTTTTATAGTGATAATATGTGATAGTGTTATTTTACGTCGATTGTAATATGTATATTGTTGGTATGATTTGTTATCACTAAAGGTTAGATGATCTCGATAAGATAATAGTTTTTGTGTATTAGTGAGAAAATAGTTAAAAATATTTTGAAATGGTTAAGCTTGAGAGCATGACATGTCAATCTTTATTGAGGTTCTATTTGTTTGGTTTGATAATTGTAAACGACAAAGGTGTAATGATAATCAATGTAGTTACGACCTATGACCGGTTTGACGCCTTACAGAGGTTATGTTTTGATAAATAAATACATATATATTTGTAAAGTAAACACAAGGTTATACTAACAACAAAGAATGTCATAGCTCGTAAGTAATTGCATTGCATTATTATTGTAAAATGCATTGTCATGTTAATGCACACACGCGATTGATTGCTAGCCTAGTTTTTTTATAGAGATAATATACTATGTATTTTTTTGACATCATTACAAGGTGCGATGATTGGTCGGAGTATATCGACTTATAATATTTCGACTCCACGAGAAGTTAGACGACACTTACCTAAATGTTATTTGGGAGAATATGTGTCAAATTAGATGATGGTTTGAATTCATTTTGGCCTTCTCAAGAATATAGAACAATAAATTCTAAGGAATCTTTAAGTATGCAGAATCGTGTATATTACTTCAACTCCAATTTCAAATTTAAGTGAAAAAGACGGTTCCTCTAAAATAATTGGAAATTAAATTTACAATCATGCTACATTACTTTAAATTATTTAAAAACAAATTATTGCTTTTATTTTACAAATTTTGCTGTTTCTAAATCTAGTTGATTTAATGTCTTTGACAAAATTGTCAGTTTGGTGTGGCCGGTGGCCACTTGCCAGAAAATGAAAAATAAAAAAGCATGCACGGTTGACCTTGTTGTGGAACATTATGTCTATCATTACAAAAAGTTTGTTAATCAGCAATATGTTACACTTGTACATTTTTTGACTTTAAATTAATTAGATATGTCTTCTTAACCGTCTTTAAATTTGAGAGTACTTTGTTAAGGAATCAAATAAAAAAATAAAAAAAGTTTTTTATTAAAAAAATCACTTTTAAAAACTTTAAGATGTTTAATGTATTATTTTTAAAATTATATTTTTACTTTTAGTTTTTTAACAGATATCTTCTATTTTAAGATAATTTACGTATTTGATTATTTAATATAAATTAAAAAATATATAAATAAAAGAGAAAATATTAATTTTACTAAAATACCTTTACTAAAAAATAATGTATTTGAATTCTGATAATGCAAAAGTAGAATAATGATTAATACGAAGGGATGTACATGGTATTAATTTGAGAGTATAATTAGAAAAAAAAATAAAATAAAAAATTATAATAAAAACTAAGAGTGGCAGTTCTTTTGAGACAAATTATTTTTAAAAATTAGAGTATTATGGAACGGATGGTGTACTTCTTTAGTTCCTTATTATATGACAGCTCAACAAAATTTATGCATATTAATGGAAAATAGTTTAAGTAATAAATTTGTCAAAAATGATACATTATTTTGACATATTTATCCTTATAATTATTGATATCATAAAAAAAAGTTACATTTATCAATATTAGATTGATTAAAAATATTTATGTAAAAAGGTTATTAATACATATAAAACTTTATAAAATAAATATTATTTTAAGTTTTAAAAAAAAGTTAAATAAAGACTTATAATTAATGATTATAAAAGTTATTTAAGCTCCCTTTAACTTTGCCTTCAATAAGAGTTGATATTCAATCATAAGTTGAACTCGCGCTGCCTTAATTATCCACAAATTTCTGCTCACACACTTTTGCCTTTTAATAAGTTCAAACTCTTTTGAATTTATTTTGCCTTTTCTGACAATGGGTCTACCTAAAGTAGATCAAAGAAAATTTATGTAATTAATTTAAATTTTAAACTATATATCAATATTTTTTAACTCAATTTTGACTTATATTTAAGATCGTAGTAGTAAATCTTTACTATTATGGGATAAAATATAAACAAAAGAGTATTTCAATAGTTTATGTATCTGATTTTAATTTTTAACTAAATAAAATAATTTTTTAAATATTATTTTTGTTTATATTTTAAACTAGAGGTGTATGTCTCGTAAGTAAAACTCATTTGGTAGTTGTATTAACATTGATATGCAAAGACTCGTATTCGAATTTGAGATTTCTCACTTCTCTATATTTAATATGTGTAAATCTAGTTACTAGATTATTTGACTATAAAAATCTAAATCTTATCGCTTTTTCTTTCTGTCAAAAGTCTCAATGCACACAAAAAGACTAAATTTACTGTACCATGAACAAATACTTGATGACTTAAAATAAACTTGCATTTAACTATTTCAAATAGATAAAAAAAAAAAAATGATTAAGAAAGAAAGATAATGATAAATCTAATATAGTGTGTTGCTCTCAAATTGTTTAACTATTTATTTGTATGTTCTAAATCTATACCGCAATGAAAGTAGATTATCGTTCAATCTTGTTCTCTTAATTGTGTTCTTTTTACCGTCGTTTATGATCATTTTTATTATGTAAATCTTAAGTTTTAACCCATCTGACAAATATTAATTGTTTTTTTTTTTATAAAAAATTATAGTTGATAAATGAGATGATTTACACACTCTCTTAATTAATATATCATTAAGGAAATTACTTTTATTTCATAATCAATCAATTTGATATTTTAATTTTTGAAATCATGCCAAACGAATTTGAAGACAAATTTATTCTCAAGATTTGATCATATAATATTCTTTGTAAAAAAAAAAAAAAAAAAAACCCTCTTCTACTTGTAACACTCTAATGTTTTCTTAAAGGCGTTTTCAATTTTTTTTTATGATGACATCAAATATTAATAAATTCAATGTTGCTTTATAGTTATTTTATGCTCAGTTGTGAAATATAATTAAAGATAATTTCTTTTGAGAAATTCTTAAGGAAACCTAAAATTACATCATCTTTGTATTGTATTATTTCTGTCAACTTATAATTAGTGTCTTGTTTTTTCATATAACAATATCTTTTTTATTTATGAACCGTTTGAGATAACTCCGTAAAATATCTCGGAGATTCTAAAGTAATCAAATTTCATGACTCTATGTATAAGAATGAATGTCACACTCTCTAAAATTAGTGGTAATTTAATTATTCAACCTCTTATAATTTATCATGTAATTGAATTTATGAAAAAATTTGTTTATAATATTTACTCATCCTTTTATTATAAATGCACAATTATGTATATAAAAGTGAAATCTTGAGTTCAGATCTCCTCCATTTTCTAGTTCTATTTCTTGTCAAGTTTGCTTTTTAGATGAGTGACACGTGACAACTAACATTTCAATGGTTGAGATTTTATTAAATACTAAAAATCAGTATTAATTAATTAAAATAAAAACATGAAAACACAATAGAAAAACAAAACCCCTTTTTCCTCTTCCCTTCGTCGCCCCTCCCATTGCACGTTTACCTTTTGTCCTCGTGTTGCTCGCCTCTATGTCTCTTCGTCGTGCATGCGTCGCTCCACTGCAGCACCACTGCACCGCTGCTCTTGCAATATTGTCGTATCGCTGGAACACTCTGCACCGCTACATCATTGTTCCAGCACTGCCGCTCCACTACCGCTCGCCTCTATGTCTCTTCGTCGTGTCGGCGTCGCTCCACTACAACACCACTACACCGCTGCTCCACTGCAATACTGTCGTACTACTGCAACACATCGCACCACTACACCACCGTCGCACCGCTACATCATTGTTGCAGCAACGCCGCTCCACTGCAACATTACTATAGGTCTTTGTTCTCGTTGTCTCGTTTTCACTGGCACGACCTACCTTTTTGCTTCTAATGGTAACGTTTTCAAAGCCAAGTCCATTCCATCACCGCAAGATATGGAAAATTTGAAAGGGTATATTCAAGCAATTTTGATTCAAACACATGTAGTAATGTTGCAGCGGAACGACGGTTCAAACACCTTATCATTTTTTATTCAAACGCCTATAGCAATTTTGATTCAAACACCTTATCATTTTTTTACAGGTTCTTTGTTTCAACCAATTTGATGGCATTTTGATTCAATCAATTTGAAATAAATTAAAGACCAAACCGCACCAAAAAAAATCTAATCAAATTATGATCAGTAGTTAACAAACCAAATTGAAAATTTCTGAAATGTCACAGTTTCATTCACAAGAAATCATTTTGGTTTAAAAGATATGGTTAAGTTTGTGAAATGAAGTGAGAAGTTATTATAATGGTAGTTCTGAAAATCTCAATTATTTTTTATTTGTGTGACAAGAACAATATCATAACAACTCGGAAAACTCAAACGGCTATGGACTAATGTCTTTTGTCAATAACATACATAATAATCTATATTCTCAAACAGGACCATTTGCAATTAGTGTTTCAATTGCCAAATCAATCATATTTGTTCTATACATATAAAGCACGTAGTTTTTTACAGTGAAGATCCTCTACATTTGAAATCTGCACTCAATGGTATATGGCTGCATAGAACCTTCATTTGAATAAAGAATTAGAGCTTCGAGAGAATTAATCTTTATATATTAAGAAATGGCGAGTACATGATATACTTTACCAGCTTTACAAAACTAACAGAAAGAAAAATTATAAACTGTTACAACAGATTGTCAGAACACGATTCACCACCACATTTAGGAGCATAATTAAACGATCCAAACACCCTTGACACCTTGCCCTCTTGGCTCACAGAAGTTGATCTTGCTTATTTTGTCTCCAAATTTGAGAAAATAGGCTTCACTAGAGGATTGAACTAGTATAGAAACTTGAATTTTATATTGCACAATTTATGTAGACAATTGTATTGCACAATTTATGTTAACAATTGTAATTGAATTTTGAAATTAATATTCCTTTAACTATGATATTTCTGAGTTTTGTATTGCATAACACAAGATTGTTCAAACTAACATTAAGTGATTGAACATAAGGTAGTTTATGTCTTGACGCAAAATCAGCTTCTAACTTATTGTTTCATTTTCCATTTACAACCTTTTAAAGTGTGTAAAAAATTGTACTAAATTTAAATCTGATTTCAAATGGTTTTTCAAGTCAGCATTAAAGCTCTCACTTAATTGAGTAGATCTCATACATGCAGTGAATGTTTTCCAAACATAAGCCCATGCTCATTTTTCCTTCAATTGAAAAATCATATGTAGCCACGAACCTTTCGAAACATTATGCTCAACAAGTAAAGAATTCCATGCATTCAAAAATTGAGCCTCTTCTTCGTGTAGATCTATGCATGCTTCAAACTCTAAGAAAAATTGTGATCTCTTTTGATATAGATGATTTAATACCTTAAAGCATTTTTCTTATATGCCAAGTGCACAATCCATGAAATATTTATGGCACAACTAAAGAAATAGCCTTAGCCATTGTAGCATCTTGATCTGTTTGAATGGTTTTTGGCTTTTCTCCACCCATTGCTTTTGAGAAAAGTTTCAAATAGCCACTGAAAAGAAGGAATAGTTTCATCATATAGCAATGCAGCCCCAAAAATGATTGTTTGCATGTGATTATTATGTCCAACAAAAACTCCCAATGGTCGATAATCCTTATTTGTCTTGTATGTAGTGTCAAAAGTGATGACATCTCCATAGTACTCATAATCGTTTATCATTTGCGCATCTACCCAAAATATATTTGTTATTTGTTCATCAATATCCATTTGAAATTCATAAAAGAACGAGGGATTTTCACTTTCTTGTTTGAAAATACATTAATAATGCACCCACGTCACCATACTTTAGTGATTGCTTCCTTTTGAATCGAAGATAATTCTTAAGGTCTTGTCTTGTAAAACCAACAGTCTTTATTCCACCGACTTGCTTGGACATATATTCATGAAAATCTTTTGGTCTCAATCCAGACTCATCTGCCAATACGATTTGTGATGCTTGTGCCTCAAATATGTGTCGATGAGAACACATCATATGAACATACTCTGGCGACTGAAAAGGGTGGTTATGTTGAGCATACAAACAACTTTATATTTCCCAATTTTCCGATCAAGTGAAATAATCATACGTGCTTTACATCATGTTCTAGTTTCTGCTTTATGCTCCCCTACCGAGTGACCTCATTTGTCAACACCTCGAATACCCTCTTTGAAGCATGTGAATCTTCTTGAAGTCTAAATCTCGTCTTTTTTGCTTTTATTTGCATATTCTCGACGAATACCAAATCCAATTATTTTACTGTATTCATTATAAAATTTGTAAGTCGTCGCCTCAGATTCAAACTTCATTTCCATGTGTGGTTGACTATTGTCATTACTTTCTGGTACAATTTTGTCATGGATATTGTTCTCCCATTTATCTACACAGTCAACTAGTAGATTTGATGATGGATTCATGTTATCTAAGAATGAATGGAGTTATCCTGTTAATATTATTATGTAAACATGTTGTTGTAATGAGAACCACAAGAGAATAACTATAGAAATAAAAAAGACACGATAAAAAGATAGTAAAAGATTTGACAAAATCGACAACAAAGACTTGTAAGATCAAAAGAGAAAAGATTATTTGAACAAACACCTGTAGATATGTTGCAGTGGAGCGGCGGTGCTGCAACGGTGTGGCGGTGCTGCGGTGGAGTGACGCCGGCATGACAGAGATAGAGAGGCGACGAAATTCCAATACATAATCAAATTGATCAATTCTAGTACAAAACCAATTTGATTGAATCAAAATTCCTTTCTATTTTCATGGCAATGACGATATTGTCTTTGAAAACATTAGCAAGAACTTGTAAAAGATTTGGCAAAATAAAAAAGACATGATAACAAGGTTGTAAAAGATTTGACAAAATTAACAAGAGTTTGTAAGATCAAAAAAGAAGAAATTATTTGAACAAAGACCTGTAGTAATGTTGTAGTGGAGCGGCGGTGCTGCAACGGTGCGTCAGTGATGTAGCAGTGCGGAGTGTTGCAGCGATACGACAGTATTGCAATGGAGCGACGGTGTGGTGGTGTTGCAGTGGAGCGACGCCGATACGACGAAGAGACATATAGGCGAGCGACACGAGGACGAAAGGTGAACGTGCGACAGGAGGACGATGAAGGGAGGAATGAAAAGGGGTTTTGTTTTTCTACTGTATTTTCATGTTTTTATTTTAATTAATTAAAACTGATTTTTAGTGTTTGATAAAATCTCAACCATTGAAATTTTAGTTGTCACGTGTCGCTCATCTAAAAAGTAAACTTGGCAAGAAATGGAAGTTAGGAAATGGAGGAGATTTGAACTCGTTAAATATAGTTTATGCATAATATTAATTTAACATATTTTATTAAGCATAATCATTATTAAATTTGTACGATATTGATGAGAGTATGCTTTGACAATTTTTGTACGAGTTAATTAATGAAATTTATTGTAATTATAAATTAGGCTAAATTACATTTGTGGTCCCTTAACTTAATTTTAGGTAACGTTTTAGTCATTTATCTTTTTTTTTTCCCGACTTGGTCCTTTATTTTAATTTTAAGTGACAATTTGATATTTTATGTTTTAAAATTTCAACAATAATATCCTTTTTTATACAAAAATTCAAAAAAAATTTCAATCAAAACTCATAAAATTAATTATATTTTTCAATATAATACAAATTTCATCAAATTCGTAACGCAAATCTTCAAATAAACTCATATTTTCATACTTTATTTGATATTTTTAGGAATAAAGAACTAAATCGGGAAGAAAAAAAAAGATAAATGACTAAAACGTTACCTGAAATTAAGTTAAAGGACCACAGATATAATTTAGCCTATAAATTAATATTATACTAATAATAATCACACCCTATTAGTCTATTATTGTTAATAAAATTTGTTTATAATTGTTCATTGTACTTGTGATTTTATGATTATGTCAATTATGGTTCGACTTCCCTCTAAGTATTAGAATTTTCTATGACATAATATTTGGATGTTTTTATATTTCTTATGTGGGATGACAATAGATAAGAAATACTCTTTAAAGACATTTAGTAATTTATCTCTATTTTATACAATTTAATATTTATTTTAAATCATTTTTTGAATTGTAATAATATATATATATATATATATATATATATATATATATATATTATTATGTAAGTGATAACTATATTCTATCGATGTGACTTGGTATGATTAATGTGTGATAAAGATTATAGTTGAATAACTATTTAAATATTTAAAAAAAATGAAAAATAATAAAATCTCTTATATTGATAATTCAACTATCACTCCCTATTATGGGAGAATCGTACAAGTCAATTAACTAAAACTGATTATTTGTTTTGAAGACTTATATTAAGGATAATATTGTCATATTTTATTTATGAAAACTTATGACTATTTTTCTTATATCCTCGATGATGGTACATAAAATAGTCTCATATATTTTTGTTGTGTAACGTAATTATTTTTAAAGGGCATGTGACTTTAATCGTAACACTTGAGTATTGAGTGGACTATTAATTAATCTTGTATACAATTCATATACTTTTAAATATTAGGTATTTAATTTCACACATATCATGATAAATATTTTTGTCTAATCATCATACTCTTCTATGTAAGGTTATTTTGTTTATAAAACTCTTTTGAGAATTTTTATTTGTTATAGGAAATTCTGATTCTGAATTATTAAATGAAAACTTATAATCTCTTAAATTCTAATGTAGAATATGTGGTTAACTATAAAACTCAAATGCTAAAAATTTGTCATTAATAAATTATTAATAAATTGAGTTTCATATTATCATCATGTAACTATTTGTCTTAAAATTTCTACTATAATTTGTTTTATGTGCAAATTGTATCAAGTTGAATTGTATAGCCCCTTGTTAATTTTATACTTGAAATTTAATATTTCATCGTTAAATATTGTATTATTAAACTAATTGACTCCTAATGAGAATTCAAATGTTGTTTATGTATCTCAAATGCGTATCTAATTTTAAATACTGTTAAATATGTATCATTAGAGATCAATTTTAAATTAATCCAAAAAAATTTAAGTACGACGTAGATGTTTAAACTACTAAACTATAAATATATAAAGTAAAATAAATTGATAAAAGATAAGGACATCATAAAAAAGTTTATTTGATTGATTTGGTGTGTCTAAAATATGACAAGTATTGGTATTTATGGACAAAGTTAATACTAATAGCTATAAATTTTGGACTACAAATATGAAGCTATGCTCGGCTAATTATGATGATAGTTCTACTAACTCTCGTTTAAGATAATTTGTAGCGTCCCATAATCAACTTATTTTTCTTGTTTCTTTATTATGTTCCATTTATAATATATGTGTGATTTTCTCATAAATTGTGTTGATGGTTAGTGGCGCCAAATTGGTACCTCCCTAGAACGTGTAATGTCAAATTATGTAGTTATACTAGGATTTGATTAAATCTCGAGCTTTCTGGACCTTTGTGAACTATTGAAAAAAAATGAAATTCGATTATCTCAAAATTCAACTGTTTGCAACCTAGAAAATTCTGTAACTTTCGATCCCTTACCTAAAAATAAAAAACTTTTGGGATCCAAAAGCAGCCTATCCTTATTGGCTACTATAATCATGTGAATTTCTTATTTGGCATGTTGCCATAATTTAGAATTATTTTCCTCAGAAAACCAGCGCACTAAACACTAATTGATAAATAAATGGCATAAAAGACAAATTCAGTGATATGTCACAATCATTTTTAATTTATGATGGACTGAATTAAAATAATAATATAATAAAGACTAAATTAAAAGAAATGTTACAAGTCTACTACAATTAACCGTCTCATATTTTTTTGTCCGCTTCTTAATTGAAATATTAAGTAGAATTATTAGGTGCACTCAACTTTAAAAAAAAATAATTTAAATTAGTGTATTAAAATTTATAATAAAATTATCTCTATTTTTATAGTATACAACCTTTTTATATTTTAAAATAATATTTTATTAATTTAAGTTAGTAGAATAATTTGATCGAGAATAATATAAATTTAAAATTATTAAAGTAAAAAAATAAATATTAGAACAAACTCACAATTTCTAGAATAATAGTATAAAATACAAATTGTCTAAAAAATATAAAATATGTCAATCTTAATCAAACAAACACTATAACAAGATAGAAAATCAAATAACGCTGCATTAAAATGTAGAACAAAACAACGTCGTGTCTAGACAATACATTCACAGACAAAATACAAGAAGAAAAAAAACTAAATCTATATAGAAATCGTTTATTTAAGATTATTATTCTAAAATACATTTAAATTGATTATTTAAAAATATATTCTATGTATATTTAAAATTATTATTCTAAAAATACATTTAAATCAATTTTTTAATATTGTGAGTAGATAACTATTATAATCAAAGGTAAATCAATAACATCTTTAAGTAATAACTTAAGTGATAAATATCAATATTATTAGATTGAATGTATTGTCTCCATTTTAAATTCAATTATTTTGTTTATAATAATTGACTTTTGAAGGATTAAGAAGTCGCTTTCAAAAATAAAATGCAGAAGGAGTAAGTTAGCATATATATTGTGTGCAATGGTAGCACCATAGGGCACAATCTGTCTATAAATACACATACTCACTTAATTACTTTCAAAATTAACAAAAACATTATTCCATATATTCACAATCATGAAAGACACTATAGTACTTTACCCTGCTTATGGGAGTGGACACTTAATGTCTATGGTTGAATTAGGAAAACTCATTCTAACCCATCACCCTTCATTTTCCATCAAAATTCTCATCCTAACACCACCCAACAACAAAAATAATAATGATTCCACCACTCAATACATAGCCTCTACCTCTAACAAATTTCCTTCCATAAACTTTCACTTTATTCCTTCCATTTCAATCACTTTAACACTTCCACCTCACTTATACACCCTTGAACTCTCCCCTCGTAGCAACCACTATGTTCACCATATTCTTCAATCAATCTCCAAAACCACAAACCTCAAAGCAGTTATTTTGGATTTTCTCAACTTTAGTGCTTCACAAGTTACAAACACACTTGAAATTCCCACTTATTTTTACTACACCTCAGGAGCTTCTCTTCTATCACTTTTTCTTCACTTTCCAACTTTTCATCAAAAATCCACTAAACCAATTAAGGATTTTGACATTCACACACCTATTGATCTCCCCGGGTTACCGAGGTTATCCGTTGATGACTACCCAAATGAAGCTAAGGATCCGTCGAGTCAAAGTTATCATATCTTGCTTGAATCTGCTAAATCGTTGAGGGAAAGTGATGGAATTATTGTTAACACTTTTGATGAACTTGAAAGAAAAGCTATTAAAGCATTGAGAGATGGGTTGTGTGTTCCTGAAGGAATCACTCCAATGATTTTTTGCATCGGACCTGTGCTTTCGTCTTTGTATGAAGATGAAAATATTTGTATGAGTTGGCTCGACTCGCAGCCGAGTCAAAGCGTTGTGTTGTTGAGCTTTGGAAGCATGGGGAGATTTTCTAAGGCTCAATTGAATGAGATAGCACTTGGATTGGAGAAAAGCAAGCAAAGATTCTTGTGGATTGTTAGGAGCGAGTTGGATTTAGATGAGTTGAGTTTGAACGAGTTGTTGCCGGAAGGATTTTTGGAGAGGACAAAGGAGAAGGGAATGGTGGTGAGGAACTGGGCCCCACAAAGAACGATATTGAATCATGATTCGATTGGTGGGTTCGTTACTCACTGTGGATGGAACTCAATTTTAGAGGCTATTTGTGAAGGAGTTCCAATGATTACGTGGCCACTTTATGCAGAGCAAAAGCTGAATAGGCTAATTTTGGTCCAAGAATTGAAAATTGCTTTGAAACTGAACGAGTCGGAAGATGGGTTTGTAAATGGGACTGAGTTGGCGGAGCGAGTTATGGAGCTGATGGAATCGGATAAAGGAAAAGAGATTAGAGAAAAGATTTTGAAGATGAAAATAAGTGCTAAGGAGGCAATAGGAGGTGGTGGATCTTCTCTTGTTGATTTGAAAAAATTAGGAGATTCATGGAAGGAGCATGATTCTTGGAATAATTTATCTCCAAATTCTCCTTTTCTTTTTCGTTGAAAAAATTAAAATTAGTTATTAGATTAAGTTTAGAAAAGTTTGTGATATTTAGAAGTGGGTTTTTATCACAAGTGTATTGTGTCTTATGTTAAATGAAGTTTTGATAAAATTGATTTTGAATGTAATAATTTACCATAAGAGTAATTTGAATGTTAAAAAAAAATATGATTTTTGTAATTTATGTTACAGCACCATATCCAATACAAATCTAAGATAAAAAACAAGAAGACACACATGCAATCCTGGCACACATGTTTACAGTATATCATTGATCCAATCAATATGGGGAAGAACACCAAATTCTAGAAGACATGCTAGCAGATCCATTGTATCAAACATAGTAGATTCCAACACAAGGCCATTTTTCTTCCAATTATATTTAATTTTTTTTATTTTCTTATTGTTCAATACTTTTTATTCCTATGAAGCATGTTTTTAAAATATACAGTTACTTTTTTTTTTATTACTTTGACAACGCTAAAAGTGATTAAGTACTTTTATTTAGGTAACGTACAATTAGTTTTTTTTTTTTTTTTGTATTTTCATATTCTTAAAATAACATTATAAGAAAAAATGAAATTTTCGGGTGAATTTATTTTCTGTCACAAAATAATTTATATGCGACGGAGTTTGCAACCATTTTTTGTCATAAATATTTTATTATAAAACTATTTGTTTTGGTGAGATGAAATTGACATTTTGTCTCTAGTTTGAGACGGATTTAATGTTTCGTCATGATTTTGGGACAGATTATTTATTTATGTCTGAACATTGGAACAAAAAAGTTTATTCTATCCCTAAATTTAGTAAAAGTTGCAAAGGAGGGAATGTTGGTGCCATCTTTGTAAAAAAAATTTACTAATTTAGTCGCAAGTTAATTTGTATTTTATAATATAATATAATTTCGTTTTTAAATGTGATTTTTTTCCGACAAAAATATAAATAAATAAAAACTTCTCCATATAAATTTAAATCATATTTTATAAAATAATTAAATTATTTAAAAGAAAAATTTATATATTTTTTATTTAATTAAATTTACCAATAATTTTAATAATATAACTAATTACATGTTTTAATAAAATTAAAAAAATCCTGTTAATAAAAAGAATATGTAAAGAAAATAAGTAAAATAAATTGAAAAGGTAGTTCACAACATAAGGTTATTGATTATGATAACTTAATGATTGGTCGTGCTCGTGCCTCATCTTTTAAATCAAACCAATATTCGAATTATATCGACATTATTTGTAATATGAATGGAGAGCTTGAGACACGATTAAGTCAAAAGATGGCATAACAACAACAAACAATCAATTTGATGCTTGCTAAACATGCAAATATTGATTTTAATACAATGGATTTGGATGAAGATGAACAATCTCTTGGTAATGGAACTCTTGGAAGCAATCCAATTGATGGTACAAATACAAATAAGTGAATATTTTGGAATGTAGAACATGAAAGTTTGATGTTTCGTTGGCACATTTGAAGGATCATATTCTTTTGGATGTATTAATAGAACTATGCTATTATATATGTGTATGACCATGGAACCATTGATGTTTGCTATTGAAAAATGAATTTATAACTCGTTAATTAAAATTTATTGAAATATAGATAAAAAGAAATAATTTAATGTATATGATATAAAGATATTTAATTTGTGACAAAATATAAAATGATAATATGTCTCAATTGTAATATATTTGCGACATAATTTTTTAGTTTTTTTTCGTCACAATGAATTTATTAAAAAATAAATAAAAAAATATAATAAATAGTAACTTTCATAATTTCCATTGCAAATTTGGGACGGAAAGAAAGAAATAAGTTACAACATTGAGACGGATTGAATACGTTTAATCGTAAATTTGGAATGGAGTAGGATTTTGAGTATATACAAAAAATAATGTACGATCCAAATTATGTCATGTTTTTGAGACGAAAGCAAATATTCCGTCCCAAATATTATTGCAATGAACATGGGGTGGAGTTTTCCGTCCCTGTTTAATTATTTTCTTGTAGTGTAATTAATATATTTTAAAATAAAAATTATCTTAAAATAATTGATACTTTCAATTTTTTAAGGTGATATCAATTATATTTTTACTGTTTTACTTTATAATTAATAATACTTGTATCACTCTCAATTTAATATGGTTATAAAAAAATTTCAATTCAATATCTTATTTTAGATTTATGATACTAGTAAATCTATCAAGAATTTAATTTATATATATAGTGTCAATGTAAAGAGTTTTTACATTAACATTAAATTATAATTATTTAATATTAAAAAATATTTAATTTGTATGACAATCACCTTTAAAATAATAGATCTGAATAGTTGCAATATGCTAACCCTGAAAGATACTTTATACCGTTAGTGCATACAAATTAATATTATATAACAATTCAGCAAAAGAAAATATTAAATATATCAATACTCTTTTTTGGCGCAAAAAAATTGATATCTATAATTTAGTAAAAATATTTGTTTTTTCTCTTTTATTTATATATATTTTCTTATTTTTTCTTAATTTGTGTGACAAGTAAGAGATAAATAATACGCTCTAAGATATACGTAATATTTTAGATTTCACATGAGTTAATAATTAATTATTTTTCACAAAATTATTAGTTAGAGTTATAATATACAGACCCAAATATATGATTGTTCTTTATAATTATGAGTTTTTGTCTTTTAGTTTTTCTAAAAAAAATTTATTTAATTTTAATCCTTATAAATATATATTTGTTTTATTCTTATTATTTTGTTTTAATTTTTATAAAATTAATTTTTATTGAAAACTGAATAAACTAATTTTGGAACTAGAATAAAAAATTACTTTTAAATGGCACGAGTCAGAAAATGAATTTGTAAGTGGGGCCAAGTTGGGGAGCAAATTGTGGACCTAAATGAAATCAGAAAGAGAGTAAGTAGATCTTCTCTTCTCTTATTGATTTGAAAAGATTTGAATATTCTAGAAGGAGTATGATTCTTAGAAGAATTTATCTTCAAATTCTCTTTTTTTTTTCCTGAAAAAAAAAATGAGATTAGAATTTGTTATGAGAATAAACTTAGAAAAGTGGATGATTTTAATAAGTGGATTTCTAATCACAAGTGTAGTGCTTCTTATGTTATACGTGGTAATAAAATTAATTTTGAATGTAATAATTTGTTATAAATATAATTTAAATATAAAAAAATTATGTTTCGAGTAAGTTAAACAATTTATATTTTTCTATAAAAAAAAATTATGTTTGTAATTTTGTGATTTTTCCCTGCCTAATATGAACGGATTGCCTTTTATAATGATTTATACATCTTCCACTATGATTAGTTTGTGCAATGTGATTAATTCAATTTTGTGGTGATATTTTTTTCAATTTCATGTAAAACCTTGATGATATTATTTTGATTTTAGTTTTATAAATTATAATTTTGTTTTAAATAAAATTTTATGAATAACATTGTACCTCAACATTATAATAAGAGATTAATTTATCCAAAAAAGTATATAGTCTATCTCTCTTATGTAAACTAGAGTACTAGACTCTATCCATTTTTTTTATGACGGATTGCAAAGGACCACACACTTATGCACTATAAAAAAATAGACAAAAATTATACATTCTTTATACACCATTAGATAGGCACACCATAAAGTAAGGTATTTGGACAATTACACCTTGTCCTTTTTTTAATTATCAATTAATTAGACCATATCTTATACAAATATAGTAACACTAGTAACAAAACAAATCTAAGATAAAAACAAGAAAAATCATGCACATAGGTATAATAATAAGGTCACCAAAACAACTTTTGCTAAATTTCAAAAATTAATATTTATTTGAATAATTAAGTCTCTCAAAAACTTGTAGACTTAATAAAAAAATACTTCATATTTATAGACAAAAATAAAAAAACTTCAAAATTTTAATTTTATAAAATTTAAAAATAATAAAATCTTAAATTAAACTTAAAATGATTTTAACAAATTTTTATTAATCGACATAACTATCAATTAAAAATAAATATAATATAAAATCAATTATATTAATTTAACAAATAAATTTTTATTTTAATGCGTCTAAAAAATAGTTTTTCATACAAATTTAAATTTAATAATTTTATTAGTATATTATTAAAAACTTCAAAAAAACTTTATTTTTTTTTAACAAAATACTTCATATTTAAAATCGTCTTAATCAAGTGCAATCCCAGCACAAAACATGTTGACAGCGAAACAATTCCACCCCAGCTCCAATCAATATGCTCTGGCACATTCGAGAAGACTAGTTTATTCATGATATCATTATGAAATATAGTAGATTCCTTCTTTTTTTTTTCGTCTATCAAAATATAGAGTATGTTTGTTACATAACTTTTTTTTTAAATTATTTTTTATAATATTTTGTCTTTTTTTAATATTTTAAAAAATGATTTTAACATTAAAATGAAAAATGGAAAATTTGTTTAAATTGTTTATTTTAAAATATTATTTTAAGCATTTTACTTATTTGTTATTTTTTTGGATAATAAACTTTTAAAAGATAATTAAAATAAAAAACTATTTTGAGAAGTTCTTCGTAAAATTAATTTTTGAGAGATACATTTTTTTTAAAAAATAAATATGATTTTTATCTTGTAAGACTCTTTAATATTGAATATATAATTGATTATTGAATATTGTCAAAATTACTTTTTGAATAGATAAAAATGAGCTAGAAATAACTTTTATTATTTTTAAGTAGTTTTTCATAAAAATATTTTTTAAAAATATAAAGTTAAAATCTCTTTTTTTTTTAAACCTAAAACAAATAGGTCTATAACACATTAATAATATAAATAATACATATCTAATAAAAATAATATTTTTTATTTATATATTTCAAATAACTTAATTAATTTGCCCTAAAGTACTTGTTTCCTTGCTTTGTGAATTGTGATTGACCAGAACTGTCTTTCTTTCTGTGGCCACTACTAGCTAGAAACAAACAAAGCACGTGCTTGCCTCATCTCTAGTATTTTAAAAAGTTGTCTTTTTTAACACATTCTAGAACGTTTGTTAATATGCCAATTGGTCATATAATAAGAGATTCGTGCATTTCCAAGTCAATTAAAGAATTTGAGACTAGTTGAGGCGCTGTATCGGTATGAGGAATTTTTTTATAATATTAATGTGACGAAAAAGCAATTAATCGTATTTATATAATTAGGAGTAGTTGTATTTAATAAAAGGTGTGATGTTATAGATATAGAAAATAAATGTTTGATTGCATAAATTTGAATAAGGTTATATATTGAGTGGAAAAATGTGAGCAACATTATTAGAATTAAATCTAGAAAATTCAAATCTAATGACAACTTTTGGCCTAAATTAGTTGATTGTCCAAAAATCATTCCAGCTATAATCAATTTTTGACTTGTTTTCAATGAGACTCGTGTATGTTTTATGTAAGAATTGTATATCTAGTAAGACATTTGTGTTTTCACACGAGTTCAATTTGGTAGATGAAAAATAGTCTAATTCATAAAATGATAGTTAAATATTTAATGAAAATTTGTGCACGAGTCATGCGGTGTTGTATGTATCTCACTTATGTTAAAAAAAATTATGATTTTATGCATCAGATAGTTGTTTAAAATTATTCTTATTTTTATTTAGAAGACATAAAAAAAATTATTATTCAATTTAATAATATGATTAATGATAAAACATTTATTTCGTATATAAATTGTATGTTCTAACTATTTCTTCAATGATTCATTTTCATAAAAACAAAGTGAAGAATTGAAGTGTGAAAAATATATAGTAAATGAATTATAGTTGTTCTCATTTTAGTTATAATGATGTTCAAAAAATACTAACTATAACTATTTCTTTTGTGACAAACATTTTACTCATGTATAACTTTTATAATAAATTATAATTAGTATTTATTATTATTTTTATTTAGAAAATATAAACAGATACTAAATTCAAGTAATTGATAAACTTTTGTTCCATGTATTGTTTAATAATCAACTATAATTAGTATATCATTTTTGTTTATTTAAAAGATAAAAAATACTAAATTTAACTAATTGACTAATGACAAATATTTATCATATGTATGAATTGAACGCTTCAACAACATGTTTAGTGACTCATTTTCTTAAAAAGCAACATGAAAAAATTAAAGTTTAAAAGTTATAGTAATTTGTAGACTAAAATGATGAATCTATGTATCCATGAAATAAATTTAATTTCTAGATTATTGTTTATTTTTTGCATAAAAATTGAATTTGCTAAGGTAAATTTAGAAAAGAGATGATGCACTTTTTAATTGCTTATATATATGGTAAAAATTGTAGTCGTATTAGGAAGAAGAAAAGTAAAGTAAAGAGCCCAAAAAGAGGTTGAAGAGAAGATATACTTTTTAATTGCATTTATACATGGAAAAATTGTAGTTGTAAGAAAAGTGAAAAACAAGGAGACTGAAAAGATTGTTGAAAAGATGGAAGGGAGCATACTGTTATAGCTTGTTGAGTTGAGCCCAAAACAGAACTAGGGACAAACACGACCAAAGGCAACTAGGAATCAGAGGCAACCAAAACTAGCGGTAATTAGAGACAACCAGAACTAGAGACAACTAAGAATCAGAAGCAACCAAGAATCAGAGACAACAACCAAGAGGCAACTAGAACTAGAGGCAACTAGAACCAAAGGCAACCAAGAACTAGAGACAGTCAAGAACTAGAGACAACCAGAGCTATCACATTGGCTTAATACATAGTTTAGATTTTCAGTAACTAATAAGCACAATTGTGATCTACTATGAGTAAATATAGGTCCAACTATTGTGCCAGATTTATTAATTTCACTCTGATTTTTTTCTTTCATCTTTTTGAACCTTTTTTCGAAAAATAATAATTATGAAAATATTAAAACTAAACATATGACTTATTTTTTTAAAAACTTAATAGGTTTGACAAAATTGGAGTGCTACATAAGGTATAAATTAAATATGGGAGAGATTGAAGAATGTTTGAATTAGTACCTTTTTTTCTTGAAGAAGAAATGAAAGTAGTTTTGTGAACATTTTTGTGTTTGTAAGAAAAAGCAAAGATGTGGCTGAGTTCAATTGAGATTGATTTAACTTAGAAATATGTTATTTGAACACAAATTATAGATACAATAATTGATAGTGAACAATATATGACTTATATTTTAAAAAATTTAATAGGTTGGACAAAATTGAAATACTACATAAGATATATATAAATTAAATATGGGAGAGATTGAAGAATGTTTGAATTAGTACCTTTTTTTTATGTGGCTGAGTTCAAATGAGATTGATTTAACTTAGAAAAATGTTATTTGAATACAAATTATGGACACAATAATTGATAATAAACAATTTTTTTTTAAATATTTCAAACATCTTTTTGTGACACGCATACAAGTTTATATATATATATATATATATATATATATATATATATATATATATATATATATAAAA
>NC_021167.2:12828777-12846915 GCF_000331145.2 Cicer arietinum | reverse complement strand
TATATATATAAAACACATGGTGCCTTTTATCAAAAGTGTATTTTCTTTTAAAGTGTGCATAAACCAAAGCCTACGGTAAATCAATTTTTCCTACTATTTCAGGTTGTCTTATAATCATATGTAGGTGTTCAATTTGAAAATTAGCCTAATTAATAGTTATCATATGATTAGCCTAATTTGAAGATTAGCCTAATTTGAAGATTAGCCTAATCTTGTACGTGTTCAATTTGAAGATTACATGGATGAAAGCTACATGTTGTACATGACCTGACTGCATCACTGATGGTCCTACCGTTGCAATTATCGGTTAAGTTTTCATTGCAATGTCTGCTTGACCTTAGTATCTTTGAGGTTATACATTTTTAGATTATAAAGTCGTGAATTTCTCATATAAAATATTCGTAAAGTTCACTTCCATTTCAAAACACGAATCGTAAAATAATTTTAAGGTCTTCAGCCAATAAAAAACATTAAATACAGAGATAAGAAAACAAGATTCAATACTCATTCAAATAATCATAAATCAAATCAGATATTCAATAATTTTTATTAAGTTCTACTCATCCCTAACAAAGAGAATTTAGTTCCTCATAACAAATGAACACGAGATAGAAATTAAAGACGAATTACAAGAATTATTCATGAATGATCCTTGATAAAACTCCTTCAATGATGTTAGAATCAGCCTCTTCTAAGTTTTATTGTTATGCCAAAAAGATCTTCAAAAAGTGAGGGGAAAAAAACACACTTTTATGTATTATGCAGCGCGTTGTACGCTCCAGAGCAAGCCAAGGGCACTCAAGTGCTCTTGGACGAAAACAAATTGTCAAAAACTGTATATATGCGCCTCAGGCACATTAACTTGTGCTCTAATGCATATCATCTGTTGTCTGATTTATACTATATTTTCACATCTTTTGAGTCCAAACTTAGTTTTGGTGTTTTCATGAAATTTATAGCAATCGATCTTAGCTTTCATTTTCACTTGATTTGACTATATTTAGACACCTAGAACTCCAGATACGGTTGAAATACTCCACATATGTCATGTTGTTTTCTCACAAAAATTCAGTTTTGCACTAAAATAATTAAACAACTAAAAACTATGACAAATCTCTACTTAATCAAGGAAATAAAAACATAAACATGTCATTAAATTCAAGAACTAAATCGATAAAATATATGAAATATTTCCTTAAATTAACTAATGATTAAAGATAAATAAGACTAAAAATAATGTAAAACATGCATGTGATGAAGAATTATCAATAGACTAATCACCTAGATTGGTTTTCTTGCTCTTCAACTCTCTAGCTTGTTGAACCTCCTTATGAACCATAGATTTAACAATTCCAGCTAACTATTGAGAGACTTGATTTATGATATCATGTATCCCATGTCATTCTGTTGTATGATGAAGAACGTGGTCATTATAGTTGGTTGTTCATGTGTTTCCACTTAAGCATTAGCATTACTAGGTTCATTAGGAGCAGGCACATAAGTTAGTATCCTAAGGTTTGTGGTGGATCATTAGGTCATTATTGATCTAACTTTTTTGATGTTGATGTTAAGGGTTGATCCATGCAATTGAGACTTTTACCTTAACTTAAGTTCATACGCCAATTATGATTGTGACTTGGCGTGCCAAATTTTTTGTCCAAATAAAAAGTTAGCCGAAACAATTGGCTATTAACTCTTAGACTTTGATTCTCTTTAATTTCAAAAAATTATTCTAAGAAATGAGCTTTGTCCCCTAGTTGTTGGTTCCATAACTCCTCGAAAAAGTGTTAAGTACGGTGTTGTATTTTTGTAAGTTATCTAAGTTAAGAATGCATAAGTAAAATAAGCACAAAGGTAATGGATAAAATTATTGTGAAAATAAACTTGTTTGAATAACTGTATGTGTAAAAGTAAAGACTATGTGAGATATATATAGACAAACTTTACCCTAATGGTTAGTGCATAGTGGCCTAAAAAATTCACTCTGATCCTGCCTCATTCGACTATGTTTATAAATAATTTTGTAGAACGAGAAACACAAGAAAGGCAGGATTGAATTGTGTTTTATTTTAAAAGCATTTTTAACAAGATAAAAACAAAGTGATAAGAAAGAACATATAAAGCAGAAATACAAAACAACACAACCAATTATCCTGGTTCACCACCAACATAGTAGCTACATCCAGTCCCTTCAATTTGAATGATTTAATCCACTAATTCACTAATAGAATCACACTTCCACTGAACATCTGATAGTCAAACTAATTGTGTTCAAGTCTTCTCAACCTTCTAGTTTAGTACAATGGAGTTGTTGAGGAATGTAACCATTAATGGACTAGGTTAAAAAAGAGTAAGTTTAAGGGTTTTCTAAATACTCTTACAAAAGGGTATTTACTTTGTTGTATTCTCATAAGCAGTTTCTCAACACTTAGACAAAAAAAAAAGGATAGATAGCAAGAGTGCAGAGACGATTTTATTGTGTTTATTGTAATAAGTTCTTGTTGTTATCAAATAGGATTGCTCGTTCTTTTATAGAGAAACTTTAGAGTTTCTAGTTGTTGTCCTAATTGAAAGAAATCAACATGTATCATGAAGTTTCGTATCAAATCTTCAATGATTGATTCTCCATTAAATCACGTCCAGAAATAGTCCTTGTAATTGATTTTGTGTATCTTGATATGGAGACATAGAGAGTAGAGGATATTATGAAAAGAGTATGTCACATAGACCTTTAGACAAATTATAAATTCATAAAGTTAAGCAGATGATGCACAAATTTGTCTTCTTCAGAGTGTTGATTTTTCATAGCATTGACTTTTCGTAGTGTTGACTTCCATCATAACTTTGACTTTTCATTAGCGTGTTGACTTTTAGTCAAATTCAGACGATTAGATGCTTGACATGATTTATTAGAGGCAGAATAATGCCTCAGTTCTAGCTTTTAGGCGATCCAAGTCTTCCTTCTTATCATACTAGGAAGGATTATACACGAGGCCATAAGGGGTGGTAAAGTGATTTCTAGAGGTAGATTCTGCAGATTTTGAGCAGCAACATCAGGAGCATCCCAAAAGGGTATTGCAATATGTCGAATGAGCACATGGAACTGTAATGGGGCTAAAGGAGCAACCACTGGGATGAACACCAATAGAGAGAGATGAGTCATGTTGGAACCAACTTGGTTTTATACTTAGAGTTTTGATGGTAACAAAAGTATTTTGTGAGAACAATATATTTGACTTCACATAGTATGAAAGAAGATTTATGTTTTTGAAGACAATCTAAAATAAGATTTGATTCATAGTTATAATTAAAGAAATTCTTTGACCAAGTTGAAAATAAGATATGATTAAGATTTGTAGAAGATTTGATCAAGATTTATCACAAGAAGTTACTAATTATTTACAAGAAGCTTTGATCAAGATTTATCTACAATCAATATTTATCACACGAAGATATGAATTATTTATAAGAAGATTTTATCAAGATTTATCACAAGAAGATATGAATTATATACAAAAAGATTTGATCAAGACTTATCTACAACAAAATATGAACAATGTCAATATGAAGAATTTACAAACTCAATCTGAACAAAACACGAACATAATCAATCTAGAGAATTTACAAACTCAATATGAAAAAAATACGAATATAATCAATCTAGAAGAACTGCTCAAATTGGATCCAAAAATAAAGAATTGGCTAAAGAACATATTATCAAAAAACATCTTGTTTAGAATTATTTTTGAATAAGATCATTGTTCACCAAGCTAGAAATGAAGATACAATTCAAATAATGAAAAAGTAAATCATCAATTCTAAACCAATTTAATCAACTAATGAAAAAGTTATCAACCTAGTCAAACACAATTCAACCTTTTTCTCGTGTTTGACCCTTCAATTGGCATCAGAGCTCGGTCTCAAGGCTGAGCACTTTATATTGTTTGAGGAAATATCGAAAATATTTTTGTATTCAGTAAAGAAGCTGTTGTAGGAAACATCAATAGATCACAATTGTTTGATAAAGAACGTTTTGAGTACTGGAAGGATAGACTAAAAAGTTTCTTTATTTCTGATGACTCTTCATCATATGCATATTTTTCATTGTTTTTAGTCTTATTTATCTTTAATCATTAGTTAATTTAAGGAGTTATTTGATATATTTTGTTGATTTTAGCTCTTTGATTTAATGAAATATTTATGTTATTATTTCCTTGATTAAGTAGGGATTTTTCAGAGTTTCGTGTTGTTATTTTGTTTTAGTGCAGTGCTGAATTTTGGTGAGAAATCAACATGACCTATGTAGAGTATGTCAGACATATCTGGAGTTGTAGATATCCAATTGGAGTCAACCTAAGTGTAAATGAAAGCTACGATCTATAGCTACAACTTTCATGAAGACACCAGAACCAAATTCGAACTCGAAAGAGAAGAACAATGCAATATACGTCAGACAGCAGATGTTGAGCGCTTGGAGCGCGCCTGAGGCGCGTTTCCAGCCAGTCAACACTGTCCAGGCGCGCCTGGGGCGTGCGACACGCATCAGCAACCATAAAAATGCAATTTTTCATTGTTTTAGGGATCTTTTGGACTCTTGGGAAGTTGAGAGACATGTGCCCTAGCATAGAAACTCAAAGACAACCATTTCTAACATCATTGGAGGAGTTTTATCAAGAACCATTCATGAATCATTCTTGTAATTCTTCTCTAATCTCTACCTCTTTTATCTCTGTCATGAGTAATTAAACCATATTTGTTAGGGATGAGTGTAACAAGATGAAACCCTTGTTTTTATAATTTGATTTCTAGTTATATGAATGAGTTTATTGAATTATTTTTCTCATCTCTGTGCTTAATGCTTTTTATTGCTTGATCAACATTAAAATGTTCTACGATTTGTATTTTGAAATGAAAATGGACTTTACGAATGCTTGAGATGAGAAATTCATGAATTTGTAGTCTAGACATAGGTGCAAGTCATGAAACCAATTAAATTAGTTGCAAAGCAATAATTTACAAAAGAATTTCTATACGGTAATGCTTAATTCTAATCTTAAATCTACTAAGGAATTAGGGGTTACTTGGGAATTAAAGGTTCTGTCACTAAGATATTAGGGCGAGAATAATAAAGAGAATTCGGTAATAATTCAATAAAGGAATTCAGTAACTAGGATCAAATTAGACACCAAGGTTGGATTCGAAGTAAAACTCATCCCTAACATTTTTCTTATTATAAAAGGTCAATTTTATTATTGTTAATTTTAAATATTATTTCAATCAATTCGGAAACTTTTTGTTCAATTTAGTAATTAAATATAATTCGATAGTAAAACGCAATCCTTGAGTTCGACACACGGTACTATCGTTTTATTATTACTTGCAACGATTCAATACACTTGTTGAAACGCTATCAATTTCACAAGATCCTTAACTTTTGTACTTGGTGGAAGATAGTTATACTGCTCCAAAGAATATTGATGGTATTGAGATTCCAAGGAAAGAGATGGATGTTGATTAGAAGAAGATGTACAAGATGCATCACAAGTCCAAAACATACATGGTAAATGCAATCAATTTCAAGGAGTTTGAAAAGTGCACCAACAAGAAGACATCAAAGAGTATTTATGATAGTTTGATTCCAACCTATGAAGGAAGCAAACAAGTTCAAGACGCAAAGGTCAACCTCCTAGTAAAAAAGTATGAGTTGTTCAAGATGGAAGAAGATGAAGACATTGAAACAATGTTTTCCAAACTCCAGACTCTGGTATCTAGATTAAATATACTTTAGAAGAGTTATACTGATGTTGATCATGTGAAGTAGATACTAAGAAGTATGTCAAGCAAGTGGAAACCTAGGATCATTGACATTCAGGAAGCACAAATTCTGAATACTCTTAAGCTGGAAGAATTAATCAGCTCTCTCAGATCACATGAAATTGAACTTGCAAAAGATGAGCCCAAGAAGAGCAACCAACTTTGGCTTATAAATCCAAACAGAAGAAAGTTCTGAAGGCAACAATAGAATCAGAGGATGATGATTTAGAATATCATAATGAAGACTTAGAGGAAGAGGAATTGGCTTTCATTTCCAGAAAAATTCATAAGATGTGGAACAACAGAAAGAAAAAATTCCCCCAACGATATTCAGGGCAATCCAGCAAAGGAAAATATGATAAATCTGAAAAGAAAAACATCATCTGTTATGGATGCAATGAACCTAGACATATTATGTCAGAATGTCCAAATTTGGAGAAAGAAAAACATTAGAGGAAATATTTCAGATCCAAGACGAATAGTTTGATGGCTAAATGGGAGGATTCTAATGAATCATCTGATGATAAAAAAAAAAAACAAAAAAAAAAAAACAAGCATATTTAGCTTTCATGGCTCATAGCAACTCTGCCTCTGGAACCAACACATATTTTTACTCTAGATGTGAATCAGCATATGGAGAAATTGAGGTATGTTCTAACTTAACTCGATCTGATTCAATTACTATTATTTATGACTTCATGAACAAAATCACAAATTGTATGTCCTTAAAATTGAAAACCCTTAGGAAAGAAATTGCAAACCTAACTGAAGAAATTAATATTTTAAAGAATCAAAGTGTTGAAGTTAAAACAAAAAATGCAACTCTGAAAACTAATATAATTGAACTTAAGGCTGAAAATATAACTCTGAAAAGTAATCATAGTTCAACATCAATTGAAAATACCACATGTAACTCTTAAAACATGAAAAAGTATTTCAAGATTTTCTTGCTAATCATATTGAAAAAAGCAAGTATGCTTCTATGATTTATGGAGTTAGGAGAAATGGTAAAAGAGGTCTAGAATTTGAAGAAATTGTAACTGAACCTAAACATATTCCCTCTGATATCTTGTGTATTGTTTTCTCTAAGAAAGGTCACTCCCAAATATGTTGTCTCATGTTTAATACAAGGAAAGATAAGAAATCTTTCAAGACTAACAAACCAATACCCAACCATATTTGGGTACCTAAGAATGAAATTTTCTATGTTGTAGATGTCCTTAGCAATCAAGTTAAAACACCAATCATGGTACTTGGACAGTGGATGCTCACGACACATGACAGGAAAAAAGTCTATGTTCCAAGAACTAACATTGATCAAAGGAGACACAATGACTTTTGGAGAAAGCAAAAAGGTCATATCATTGGTCAATATACAATTGGTAATGGTACTTTCCCTTTTATTAAAGATATCTTGTTTGCTAAAGGTCTTAAGCATAATTTATGAAGTATTAGTCAGTTAAGTGATATTAATTATCATATATATTTAATCAAAAAACATGCAAGACAATTAGCCAGAATGATGGATTCGTACTCTTTACATGTCATATGCAAAACAACATTCATAAGATAAATATGAGTAGTCTAGATAAACAAGAGGTTAAGTGTTTTATATCAGTAAATGAAGAGAAATTAGTTTGGCACAAAAGATTAGGTCATGCACAAAAGATTAGAATTTCTCATAACTTTTCATCCCCTAGAATACCCTAACAAAATGGAGTTGTAGAAAGAAAGAATATATCACTCCAAGAAATGACCAGAACCATATTAAAGTAGATGAATTTGCAAAACACTTTTTGGCTGAAGCAATTAACACTCCATGTTTTACTAAAAAAAAGAGTCTTAATTAGGTCTATATTAAATAAAACACCTTATGAATTGTGGAAAGGTAAAAAGCATAACATTTCATAATTTAAACTATTTGATTGTACTTTTTATATATTGAATACTAAAGATAACCTTGATAAATTTGATTTTAGATCTCAAAAGTGTACCTTCATTGGATACTCTGAAAGATCTAAGGCTTATAGGGTGTTTA
The DNA here is from genome assembly GCF_000331145.2 of Cicer arietinum. Taxonomy (NCBI): domain Eukaryota; kingdom Viridiplantae; phylum Streptophyta; class Magnoliopsida; order Fabales; family Fabaceae; genus Cicer; species Cicer arietinum. The sequence goes on along the minus strand of NC_021167.2, from coordinate 12,839,063 downwards.
ATAGGGAACTGGTTGAAGTTCTCAACTACTTTTGATGAAACGTCAACTTAAAGACTACAAAATCCTAGAATCCAACATTCTCATCTATTGTGATAACACTTCAACCATTTGTCTAACCAAAAACCATATCCTACATTCTAGAGCAAAACACATAGAGATCAAACACCACTTCATTAGGGACGTTGTTCAAAAAGGGGTACTAAATATTCAGTTTGAAGAAACTGAAGACCAATGAGCTAACATATTTACCAAGCCACTAGATCAAGATAGGTTTGACTTCATCAAGAAAAACCTAAATCTTATCATCATACGTGACTGATGTTGTGATAACTTCAAAGTAGTCTAGCTTTACATTAGCTTTTATTAGGTTTTATATTTTCTTGTAATATGTTATATTCATGGTATTAAAAAAATAAATAAAATAAAAGCAAGTTTCACTTTCAAGTCTTTTTTGTCTGATGACATAAGGGGGAGAAAGATATTTGATAAAGTGGAGAGAAAAGAGAAAATGATTCTTAGACTTATGGGGAGCCCTAAGTTAGGGGAACACAAATTTAAAGAAAAATTGTTATAAAAAATACAAGTTTTGTCATAGTGTATGAAAAAGATTTGTGTTTTACTGATAACAAAAATATTTTACTTATGGGGAGCCCTAATGATTTGATACTTAGAGTTTTTATGATAACAAAAATAATTTATGAGAACATTATATTTGGCTTTATAGTGTATGAAAAAATATTTGAATAAAATTTAAAATAAGATTTGATTCAGATTTATAATTGAAGAAAATCTAAAATAAGATTTGATTCAGATTTATAATTGAAGAAAATCTAAATTAAGATTTGATTCAAATTTATAATTGAAGAAAATCTAAAATTAGATTTGATTCAAATTTATAATTGAAGAAAATCTAAAATAAGTTTTGATTCAGATTTATAATTGCAAAAAATATTTGACCAAGTTGAAAAGAAGATATGGTCATGATTAGAAAAAGATTTGATCAAGATTTATCTACAACAAAATATGAACAATATCAATCTAAATAATTTACAAACTTAATCTAAACAAAATACGAACATAATTAATCTGAAGAATTTACAATAAAATAAGATTTTCAATTTCATCAAAGTTTGTGAAAATTTGTTGTCGTCGGCGTTTCGGTAAGTGTTTTTCGACGAACCTCACGTTCAATGTTCATTATGTTATGTCAATTAAATTTCGACATTGATGTGCTTTTATTTTGAATTCCAGCATTGTTGTTGTTATTTGTAAGCATTGTTTCGAGTCGTTCGTATGCGTTTCAATTATTCTATGGACTCGCCGTCGAATAATTGTACTTTCATATTGCTATTGTTATGGTGTTGTTGAAACTTATTATCATACAAGATCGAGGGTATACGGTGAGAGTGCATTTGAATTCATGAGTGTAAATTAAGTGAGATGAACGAAAAATCTGTATTTCCCACAATTCATTGGGGCTTGCTTCATACAACTAAAGTCCTTTGAGTAATAATTATTGGATGAGAAAAATTGAATTTGGTGAGGTTAAAATATGAATTAAAAACTTTTATAGGGTGTTGTTTGATTTAATTTTGAATATTATGTGGTAGTTGAATTATAGTATAATTATTTATTTGACGTAGTTTCTACTTTGTTTATATCCACCCTTGATATTGTAATATGATATAAACTGTGATCAATTGTAATTATTTGCATTGCAATTGACATGATGTGTGTGAATGATCTAATATAATTATATGTGAGTGAAAACCCTATATTCTTAGAGTTTGTGTATTATGATGATAAACTTTGAATGTAATGTATGACTATGAAAATATGCAATGACGACGTGTACTTGATGACTTACGATGTTACCACCTTGATGAATATCATGAAATACATATTGTGTTTAATTGAATAGTGACTAATTCGATTTGTGTCAATGATGGTTCTCTTAATAGAGTGAGTAGTCTAGACCAACGAGGGGAGAAAATAGATGTTATTTCTTTTAAATAGAGATTATCTTCTCATCGTATAGGTTGGGTCTGACAAGTCTAGTGATGTTGGGGAAGTACAACTAAATGAGTCTGACCGTGACAATCTATTGTTAAGGCTTAAGGAAATATTGTTAGACCTTGGAAGTATTCAGGAAGAGAATTCCTAGATGACGTGGAGGTAGCCCTCCAAATGTCATAAGCTATCATGCAACACACATTTACCTCGATTGTCGCGTATATGTGTCTCGGTTTGAGTTGAGCGGATCTTTGAGGACAAAGCCAATTTGAATTGTCCGTCCACTTGTTGGTGACATAGTATCAAGTCTTCTAACCAAGTACTTCAGAGTTAGAATGGTACCTAATGTAACGTCCTAATTTCAAGGTTTAAAATTAATTACATAATTATCTTTGCGATTAGGCTAATTCAACCAAATTAAATAATAAGATAAGACGATAATCTTAGCTTTGTTTCTATTTATTTATTTATCTATCTACTTATTGTTTGTTTTATTTAACAAATGATTGAACTATACAATTTTTATGTTTAATTGTTAGATGAAACAAATATAATTTAAGTTAGGAATGACTGGTGAGGTTGCTTGGAATATAACAACCAATTCCAATTAAGTGGTAGAAAATATAGGCTAAATTGTGCACCGCTTGGATTATAACAATCAATCCCAATTAAGTGGTAGAAAATATAGGCTAAATTGCTGCACCACTTGGATTATAACAATCAATCCCAATTAAGTGGTAGAAAGTATAGGTTAAGTTGTTGTAACGTATTAGGTTTGTAACTTAGGATATCATGTAAGTAATTAACTATAAGTAGCCACTAAGAAAAATAAAAAAAATATACATAATTAAATTCTCAAAAGATAGAACTATATCGAATTGGAGAGTAGCTAAAGTATTTTGCGGATGCGAAAACGGTTAATAGTGAGTGACAACGAAGGAATTTTTATCGGATAACGCTTCAAGAGGTGAGTAATCACACCCTTTAAACTTTCATGGCACATCTATTTTGGAAATTTAGAATGGAAAAAGAGTTAGATTTTTAAACTCCACCTGGATGAGTATTAAACTTCACAAAGAGATGAGGTTTTAAACTCCACCTGGATGAGTATTAAACTTCACAAAGAGATGAGGTTTTAAACTCCACCTGGATGAGTATTAAACTTCACAAAGAGATGAGGTTTAAACTCCACCGGGATGAGTTTTAAACTTCACACAGAGATGAGGTTTAAACTCCACCCATATGGATGAGTATTAAACTTCACAAAGAGATGAGGTTTTAAACTCCACCTGGATGAGTATTAAACTTCACAAAGAGATGAGGTTTTAAACTCCACCTGGATGAGTATTAAACTTCACAAAGAGATGAGGTTTTAAACTCCACCTGGATGAGTATTAAACTTCACAAAGAGATGAGGTTTTAAACTCCACCTGGATGAGTATTAAACTTCACAAAGAGATGAGGTTTTAAACTCCACCTGGATGAGTATTAAACTTCACAAAGAGATGAGGTTTAAACTCCCCATGGATGGGTCTTGGACCCCACATATTGATGGGTTTTAAACTTCACAAAGAGATGAGGTTTTAAACTCCACCTGGATGAGTATTAAACTTCACAAAGAGATGAGGTTTTAAACTCCACCTGGATGAGTATTAAACTTCACAAAGAGATGAGGTTTAAACTCCACCTGGATGAGTATTAAACTTCACAAAGAGATGAGGTTTAAACTCCACCCATAGATGAGTATTAAACTTCACAAAGAGATGAGGTTTAAACTCCACCCATAGATGAGTATTAAACTTCACAAAGAGATGAGGTTTAAACTCCACCCATAGATGAGTATTAAACTTCACAAAGAGATGAGGTTTAAACTCCACCGGGATGAGTATTAAACTTCACAAAGAGATGAGGTTTAAACTCCACCGGGATGAGTTTTAAACTTCACAAAGAGATGAGGTTTAAACTCCACCGGGATGAGTATTAAACTTCACAAAGAGATGGGGTTTAAACTCCCCATGGATGGGTCTTGGACCCCACATATTGATGGATTTTAAACTTCACAAAGAGATGAGGTTTAAACTCCACATGGATGAGTATTAAACTTCACAAAGAGATGAAGTTTAAACTCCACACAGATGGGTCTTGTACCCAACACTGGATGAGCTGGTGCTCCACATGATTAGATAATACTCACTTTGCATAAGTAGTATATCTCCCTCATTGAATTGATTGATTATTTTCTGCATAATAAATGTGTGTATTGGAATTATCTGATTATGATAGATGTGGATTATCGTTAATTTAATTGATGAGTTTTTATTAATTATTGGAAGTAGTTGGTTATTATAGAGAAATCTTAGTAATATCATTAATAGTTCTAAAGAATATTTTTGGATGAAGGCGGGTGCCATGATCGACTTTTTTCCGGTTACCGCTCCGGCTGAGAACAATACTTGTTTTAAAATTATGTGTATTATTCACTGGAATTTAGTATCTCATTAAAGTGTTGTTTTCAGATACTGAGACCGTTGGGGATGTCAAGAGTCGAGAAGTCCTACCTCCCTTGAGAAGAGTGACTTCCTTCAATTAGGTTGGTAGATCAAGAATAAGTAGACATAGTGTCTACATCGTACTTTATTTCGGGATTAGATATTAATTGCCCAGTTTTGGATATTTTAAATATTAAAGAATTTTCAGTTGTAAGGATTTACTTTGAGATTTCATAACATTACTTCTTTCGAACAATTCATTATTTATTACAGTACCTTATTCTCTTATATAATTTTGAAATTTTTTTCCATTATTACCTCAGTTTTATACCCACGTAACTAGGCGTTACACCTAAGAAAGAGGAGGAGTTTAGAGTATAAGAGCATGCATAACATTACTTGATTTGTGTGTTGACTTACTTGATGTTGTGGATTGTATCAATGTTTTGCCTTGATTATTCTTGTTAATTGTGATTTGATATGATACGGTGTTTAATTAATATTTTATGTGTTTTTCTCAATTATTTTATATTATTACATGTTTTCGAAGTTCACCCCTCGTTGCTTGTGTTTGGAGTTTACAAGAGTGCAGCTATTTTAGGTTATCGGTTGGTGATCCATACTTTGATAGGTGATACTCGGTGGGAGTAATTTGTTGTATTTTGTCAAGTTATGAACTAATTTATGTTTTGTACACTCAATCGATTAATTGTATTATTTTTTATATTTTATTCAAAATATAAATTAATTGTCTCTAAGTTTAGAACATGTTTTTATGTCAGAAATATTAGTTTAATAAACCTTATTTATATTTGATATTAAAATATTTTTAATTGAGAATTTTTATACAAATATTTTGTATAAATGTGAGTTTGATGTCCTGATTCTTATATTTCAAAAGAAAAATTTTATATTCTATTTTAGAACCACTGCAAATCTCTTTTAAAATTAATACATTTACTTTCCATTTCAATTTTGATATAGGATTTCACACTATCTCTATCTTGTCAAATTTAATTCATTTTCACTCATACAACTAATTTATAAACACAATCTATGTGGAAAACAATCTTCTTATTACTATTATTACTCGATATACTTGCTAAAGTAAATCTATATCAAAATTTTGAAAATGTGATATTTTAAAATAAAATTTATTCTCAAATAAAGTAATATTAAAAACGAACAGACAAAAAAAATTCAAAAATCATCAAAATGTTAAATAATAATTAAATGGTAAAAAACAAAAATTGTACTTTACATGTGCTAGATGAATTCATAGATTTCATTGGAAGAATTCGAGGGAACATGAAATCAAATGAAAATTGGGCTTTTTTCGAAATAGATAATAAAACCACGATCTCTCACAATTTGTTTGATAAAAGAAATTATATTATTCGAATCACATTAGTGAAAATAAATCCTTACAAAATTTCATATGAAGTTAGGCAAAAAATGGGATTATGTGAAAGAAAAAAAATATCCAGCACAACACTATTTATTAACATTAAGTTAAAGGGTATAGATTACAAACATAAACCCAAATCAAATTTGACAAATAAAAATTTTGATAGATTAATTAAAAATTTAAATCCAACTAAAATAATGTTTAAGGGATCCAACAATAGCCACATATTTTTTTTTAAGTAAAATTGTTCTTGCGGTCCTTTAACTTAATTTCAGATAACATTTCAGTCATTAATCTTTTTTTTTTTTTTCAATTTAGTTTTCAATTTAGTTCTTTATTTAATTTTATTATAAAAATTTAAAAATATAAAAAATAAGAATATGAATTTATTTAAAGATTTGAGTTATAAACTTGATGAAATTTGCATAAATTGAAGATGATAATTAATTTTATGAGTTTTGTTTGAAAATTTTAATGAACTTTGTAAAAAAAAAAAAAAGATAATATTGTTAACATTTTAAAATGTAAAAAATTAAATTGTTTACTTAAAATTAAATTAAAAATTAAATTAAAAATTAAATTAAAAAAATAAAAATAAATAAAAAGAATAAAATATTACTTAAAATTAAGTTAAAGAACTGCATAAATAATTATAATTATGGATTTCTTTTATTAACGTCATTACATATTTCTATTTACTTCTCGTATCAATTGAAAGATTTTAACGGTATTAATTAAGGTATAAAATATTTACATACTAGCAATCGATTAACTGTCTCATTAGACTTAATAGAACAATGGATAAAATATTTACACTAACAATGGATAGAATAAAAAGAGAGAGGAGAGGTGAACTATTTCATTGTCATTAGATTAACTGTCACGTTAGACTTCATAATTCATTCATAAACAAAAGTTCAATACATATAATTAGTGTTAAATAATAATTGACAATAATTTATTTTAGGTTTTAACAAGTTTTTTTATTTAATAAAATTTTAAATTTTTTGTTTAAGTTCTAGTAAAAATATCACATTTTATAGATTTAATTCAACTGATAAGTGTCGATATTATTAGACTGAATATTATGTCTTGAGTTTGAACATGAACAATTTTGTGCAAATTTCTTTTTCATTTCATCTATAGATAAAAAAAAGTCACATTTTTTAGTCATACAAAAGCATCTTACAAATAATTTTAGTCATTGTTACAACGAAACATGTTTAATTTTCGTTTAACTTTTTACATTTTTTAATAATTTTTTAAAAGGAAGTTTAGAACATTATAAAAGTTAAATAAACCATCATTTTAGTCTTTGAAAATATAAGTCGTTGTCACTATGGTCCTTGATTAAGTCAAAAATTCAAATTAAGTCAAAATCCAAATTAGTCCTTGTTAATTATTCAATGACTAATTTGAGTTTTTTATTTAATCAAATATCAAAGTGACACACCATATACTTTTAGATACTAAAATGGTAGTTTATTTTAAAAAATTCTTTCACAAAATTTTAAATTTTTTAATTTTAATGAATTAAATATGAATTTTTTAAAAGTCATAAACTCTATATAAGAATAACGAAAATATAGAATTAGAAAATAAATGTCAAAATCACTTTTTTTGAATTTTTTTTAAATATTATAAACATGTTCTTTTTTTGAATTTTTTTTTTAAATATTATAAACATGTTTGCAAAAAAATTATTTAATCCTTTATTTTATTTATAATTTTAAATAATTGATTATGTCAATCAAGAACTGATGAATTAAATAATTAATTTAAACAAAAAAGTGAAGTCACTCCAAAGCTAGTGAGCCATGGAGAGTGCACTAGTATATAGATGATACCTACTACAATTTCTATTTTTATTTTCTAAAATTTGTATTAAATGTCTTTGGCAACAATGAGGCTATTGAAATGAATAATTATATTTTTTAAAATAATAAAAATATCAAAAGACTATTTTCATTATTTTTCAAAATATATTTTTATTAAAAAATATTTTATTTTTTCTCTATAATAAAGTATTTTTTAAAATAATAAAGAGTTCATTATTTCAAAAAATATAAACAATAATTCACTCTTACAATCTTGTTAGCAAAAAAAAAAATATATTAACACAAATATTAAAAAATAAAAATTACTTTCACAAAGTAAACCAAACTAGTTAAATTTCAAGATCATATTCAAGATTTCTTTTATTAGCATGATATTCCAAGATCATATTCAAACTATAAACATGGTTTCATAATTCTCCTTCTCTATGATACCCTTCATTAAATATCTCAATTTAAACACAAAATTGACAATTTAAAACAATCCATGACAATCCACATAAATAATTGAGCCAAACTTTAACTAGTTCAGCTACACAATCAATGTACAAAATTCTACTGTCTGAAAATATTGATCATATATAATACAACATAATCAAAATATTTGGTATAAAATATTCCAACTTCCTAAAAACCACACATGACACAAGTTCAACTCTACATGGCATAATACTAATCTTCTAATACAAGTGGCCATTGGTTCGTCAAAACAATCCAAAAAAAATGGAGGCATAATGATCTACACATCTTTGTAAGATCTTTTGGCTCTTATATAATTGGAGGCTCTTCTTCCTTTGTTAAAAATATACCATTTTGGATGAATGGTGAAAAATCCAATATGAAATTAGCATTCACACTCTAAAGGAAATAAGTAAGTTGTTGTTTCTTCCTCCAACCGCCTTCGCCATATAAATCGTTCCATTGCTTTAGCTCAGCCATTACTGATCCTTCGGACGCAAAACTTGCAGCCACCTGTATATTAGTAGACATCGATACATAAATAAATACATGTCGATGGAAATAGAAGAACTCGTCTTCTAATACGTGCGAAGTTGTTAAGAGATGAAGCGTAGAATAAGAGTTGAGTTATGTTAATACACAAATTTGACAACAATTAATAAATCATTAATTATGTTTAGTTGATGGTTAATGAATATAACAAGGTATCATAAATCATTAATACCATCCATTGAACACAATTAATCAAGCGTTTTAATGTCGTTAACCACAATTTTCAGGTGTATAATTGAACACAAATTGTGTGGTTAACTGAATATTATGTATATTTGAACATCTAAAAAACATGGATATTTGAACACAATTTAGATAATTAATGGATATCCTGAAAATCGTGGTTAATTACATTCAGTGGATGGTCAATGAATTGTAAAACCTTGTTATATTTATTAATCATCCACTGAACGACATTAACCACGTAAATAAACTACATTAACCATCCAAATTGTTGTCAAAATTGTTAAATTTGTGTCTAAAAATCATTTCTCTTCTCTTAAAATGATAACTCTAAAGTTGATTCTTTGATGCCTCACATCAAATTTATTGTTCAATTGTGCTTCTGAACTTGAAACCATTTAACCAAATATCTGATATCTATATTGTATTCGAAATCAAGTACTCCATAACCATTTAAGTGTATGAATTTTAGTTCATCCTACCTGATTCTTAGCTTGTTTTATGTCTTCCATACTTAAAGGCCTCAGCGTGATTTCTCGCTCTTCGTTATCTTTATTATTCGACGCATCTTCCGAGCTTACACCTTCTGCCTCTCTTTTCTTCTTTTCCTGATATAAAAATGCAGATTGATACTCAGTTTAGCTCTTCAAATCATACTAGATTTTTTCATCGGTTAGCGATATCGAGCTTACCATTTCCTTCATTCTCTCCTGCTGTATTAACTCCCTCACCGGTCGATAAGCTGCAGTGATGCACAAATTCTGTTTACAGAAAATTAGTATCTAATTAATTTCATCAGATCAAAAACACAATTTTTAAACTAGTCAATCATTGGAAAAAAAATTACCTTCAGATCACTTCCACTAAATCCTTCTGTCATGGTTGCTAGTTCCTTGAAGTCTAAGTTTTCATGTTTTTCCTTAGCCAGAAGAGTTTTAAGGATCATTTCCCTGTTGTCACCAGATGGTAGACCAACCATGATCCTGCTTAACATAAAAATAAAAATAAAATTATAGAAACATAATTCACGAATCAAAAACATGGTTATGCAGAGACTAAAATAAAATAATTTATCTGAAAAGTAAAATACTACTCCGGTCTCAAATATAAGTAAAAGTAGGGTCAAAGAAAGTTGATGTATCTGGTTCAAATTTGGACTAGATATAACAATTTTCTTTTACCTGTTTTTGCTTATATTTGATATCGTGGGGAGTAGTGTTTTTAATTGATGAGTATTGTTATTGCTGATGTTTACTGAGGGATCCATGTGCAAAATAAGAGGGGACACCTCAAAAGGATAAACTAAATAAATGAATGGATAAAATAATTGAGATGTCATGTTTCTTT
>NC_021167.2:12791343-12828646 GCF_000331145.2 Cicer arietinum | reverse complement strand
TATAAAAAATTGATGGAATGTTTATTAAAAATGAAGATGATGCATGTGTCCATAACAGAATCAACAGACATAAGTGCAGTCCCACCTGCGCTCGAAGCGTCTTATAATTGCTTCGTCGAGATCAAATGGTCGATTGGTAGCCGCAAGAACGAGAATTTGTTCATTAGGTCCTGATAATAGTCCATCCCAATGTGTCATGAATTCATTTTTAATCTTCCTCATGGCCTCATGTTCTCCAAATTGAGTACGCTGACCGAGCATGCTGTCAACTTCGTCAACAAATATAATAGTCGGAGCAACTTTAGCTGCTAGTGTGAATAAAGCTCGGACATTCTTTTCATCTTCTCCGAACCATTTTGAAGTGATGGTGGACATGGAGACGTTAATGAAACTTGTTCCTGCTTCATTCGCAATCGCCTTTGCTAGCATTGTTTTTCCAGTACCAGGCGGCCCGAAAAGCAATATACCTCTACATGGTTTTAGAAGTCCACCTTTGAAAAGATCTGGTCTTCTAAGGGGAAGCATAACTAGCTCTTGAAGTGACTCTTTTATCTCATCCAATGCACCAATATCCGCAAATGTAACGCCTATCTCGTTTGCAGGTATAACCTCGGGTCTAATTCGCTTCTCAAACTCGTTGTCGGGAAATTCCTGCAAACACACAATTAATTTATAGCTACACAAACGAAATATCGAATCAAACTAACTGTGTAAAAAGCTACCATTTATGCAAGCTTAGGTATCAAGAAAATGATCTTACTTCTATTGCAGGCATAGGAGTTTCGTCTACTTTTGCAAGCATAGGAGTTTCGCCTTCTTTTTTCGTTACAGGGATGGATATCTCTGCCTCACTTTTGTTTTCCGGTGCTTGGTTGTCACTCCGAACATCATTCTTTGCGCCAGCCGTATCGTCTCCACCATTTTCCTAACATTAACGGAAAAAAATCGATACATAAATGTGTCATGAGAAGCACTCTTCACCATTCTTTTTTCAAGCTTTTTCGCTGTGCTGATCATTTTTATGTTCTAGATGATAAAATCGATATGGATATAAACAACCATACCTTATTAGAATCGTTAGTGTTTAGATTTCCACTACTCTTTCCTTCTTGGAACAAACTCAATCCATGAGACAAACTGTCAACAAAAAAGATCAGCATAATAATAAAACCTTATCATAGAATCAATTTCTTGGACAATCATTGGCGAAAATATTTACCTATTAGCCGAGATAACTAACTTTCCGTTTCGGTATTCAGGTTCCTTAGTATTCATCAAATGATAAGATATTGCAGATACAACAATTTCTTCAATACAATTACTTAGGATCATAGTGTCTGCATAGCATATCGAATTCAAGTCGTCGCAATCAATGTCATTCTCTGAGAGTACTTCAGCAATGTGGTTTCGAGTATCTTGAAACTTAATGACTTTCATGTCTTCTTCTAATTGTCCTTTCCAGCTACAAAGATGAATTTCATCTTCAGGTGGTTTGATCACAATGTTGTAAGGGAATAACATAGTGATCCTTTCGATTTCTTTGCAACCTTCGTCTAATTCTAATATCTGAGAACCAAGTATTAACACCGAGCCTGACAATCTTTTTATCATTTTTTGTAGTAAATTATATAACCTTGGTGATTTGCGAACAAGCTTCTCAACATCCCTTATGTATAAGATAATGGAATCAGTTCCTGAGATAGAAACCAAAACCTGCAACAAAATTAAAATAGTCTTGTTAGAAGTGTACTTTGCAATAGAGATCCAACACAATAAAAGTGACTAACATTTTGTTTTCACTGCGATCATTACATTGGAAACAATGCAAGGCTTAAATATGTAGCACCAGTGCCTCAGATTGAAGGAGTGTCAAATGTCAGTGTCACGACATTGATATGACACTAACAAAGTGTCAATGTCATATCAGTGTCTAACACCAACACTTCTCAGTGTAGATTGATGACATTCAACTACTTCCAATTTTTTAAAATTATTACTAGTGCATGTGTCAATGTCATGTCTAGTTTTTGTGTTTGTGTCATTGATTCATAGAAAATAATTAACCAACACATTTAAATGTTTACATGCTAACATAGGTTGTTGTTAGATATCATTTAAGGATGATCTTACAAAATAAGTTCAATAATGAGTCCAAGAGGTGTCAGCTAAGTCGTAAGAGTTTGACTTTGTAACCTCAAAGGACAAAGTTCAAATCTCATCAGAAACAGTTGTTAGTCATCGTTATTAATAATAATTCCTCTTTCCCCAATTTAAAAAGAAAGTTAAGTAATTAAATCACCTTGTAAAGTGACTGCACAAAGAGCTTTTCATCAAAACACAAGCTGCTTGTGCGTCTTAAAGGAGCTGAAAACATAATTCGAAGAAGTTAGCATAACATTACAAAACAACAAGAAAAATTTCATGAATTACCAACAAAAAGATAAAGCATCAAGTTTTTAGCATGCAAGACATCTAGTGTCTATTACACAAAATGAAATTTATAGGATAGTCTATTTTAGTTTCCTCCTTGAATATGTAAGTAGTATAATATAAAACTTGGAAAAACGCCTTATTGAATACACCTAGCCACACCATTCATCTTCACAGAAGAATTAAAGAAAGATTGACAGATTGATTTACTATAAAAACAAAACTATATGTCGAAAACAATCTTTCGACATGTAGTTCTAAAGTATAACCTGAATTTGTCGAAACACTTTGAGAAGAAGCACTACTTAGATCAGATGCAGCAGAGGCATTCCTCCGAAGCTGTGGTGGATTATTAGAACTGTCAAAAGAACTACTTCCTCTAGTAGTGCCTCTAGTTTCTCCGGTTGAAGGAAGCATCGAAAATGAACCGAACAAACCAGACATTCGCTCGAAAGTCATCTCAGATATTGACCTTCTGAAAGACTATATTAAAAAAAGCAAATGAGTCTCAAAATTCTCACTAAGCTAACAACTAAAATTTTGGCATTGCTCTTAAAGAAGTATATGCAAGAAATGAAAACAGAAAATGTTTTCACAAAGTAAACGGCTCCTAAACTTACTGGTTCTTTTCTTGGACATCCAAATCTACTTTGCAACTGTACAAATGAAAACACGAAAACGTATGAATATACATATATTTATATGACCTGTTGTAGTGAATAAAACGATAAACTATAAAAGAATTACCTTCACAGAAAAATCAGTAACATCTAACAATAGCAACTTTGATTCAAAGTAATGTGCTAAAGCTTTGGCAAGCATTTGCTGATAAAGTTCTTCAAGAAATGAAAAATAACTAGTATTAGTCAAAACAAATCGAAAACCGAAAAAACAGTTTATGCAGGACAAGAATAAACTCTACCTGCTGGACCAGAGAGTAAAATAGCTCGGCTTGCTGGTGAGAGGTTTCTGGTATGCTTTGAATAGTTGAGATGTTTTAAATGAACATATGCAGCACTTGTCAACAAAACTCGAGTTCTTTCGCTGTCGATGTCATATATTAAACAAAACAGAAGAAAAACATGCGAATGTTTTATCTATGGTTAAGATAAACAAAACTGTTATCAAAAGATTGTTTTATTCCTTAATTTGAAAATTCATTTGATAACTAGAGTATCAAATACAAATATCATATTATACCAACATTGTGTCCTACAAACTAGAGAATACAAAAACAAAAGAATGGAACCATTAACTTTTAGTAGAGAAGAAGCACATAACATAAAAAATCGAGGATTTTTACACCTTCTATAAATGAAGAAGATGAAACTCTAGTAAATCCAGAGTATGGTTTTTTTATTTTGAAAAAAAAAAAAAGCAACCAGATTCATCATTTTCTCCATTTCATAAAACAACACTTACTTATCAGAAAATTTACATAATTACATCCCTCATCACATATACTCAAAATGCAACAATTTAAGAAACCTATATCAACTGAAAATCTAATAAAAATTTGAGATTGAAAAAGAAACATAGATGAATCCAACAAAAAAAAAAGTCTTGTTTTTAAGGAGAATCCATCACATAAACCCTTTATAGAAAGTCTCCAATTAATATCTACCACAAAATTCAGAGCAATTTTCCAAGAAATTTACATGTCTAACTTGACAGATCCATGTCTCAAACATCATTAATACCCAAAAAATGCTAACATAAGTTCATTATATTATAATAACATAAATCCTAACAATGTTTTTATATTCAAAATATCATATCCATGACATCAAGACGAATTCTTCACAAGAATCCAAGTTCGAATCCTAACTAGAACAATATTTGATCAGCCAAACTCTGAATTACTAGGACGTTATTCCCCTGGAACAAGATGGTTAGAACCAAAAAAATAAATAAACAAAAAATCTAAAACAAAATCACAAAAATTACCTTAAGTAATAAGGAAAGTCATCAAATGTAACTTTGCTATTTTTTCCATCAACCAAAAGTTTCTTGAGTTCTTCAACAATTTGATCACCATAAACCTCATCAAAATCACTACTCCCTCCAACCCATTTCTGAACAGCTTGTCCTGAACTCAATCCAAGACCAACACCTAATCCAACACCAACACTCAATGCTGACAAAAGAACATGTTTCTGTTCCATAACATCAAAAACAAAAAGTTTACAAGAATAATAACAACCAATGTGAAAAAAAAAAGTGGATTCCGAAGACAACGTTGGTGTCAAAGGATTTTGACAAATGAATGACTTCTATGTGTTTGTCTCTCCTCTATATGTGCTATATGTAGTATGTCTTAACTAATGGACGTTAATATTTTTTTCCCATGAACTCAAAAAGTTTAAAACAAACCAAACTTTTTTCTATAGGCCAAATGAAAAGAAGGAAATAACTACTTTCATCTGAAAAGTGTTAATATTATCAAGTTATATACCACGTTTTATTTTGAATTTTCATTAAATTCTATTTTTTTTCTAGATGAAGGTCAATGTTTTATTTCTATTGGTCTATCTTTTTCTTAAATCATAGCACACATATCAATGAATAATTAATTGATATGTATATTTAAACTAAAATATTTTTATTCAATATATGCTAATATTTATCATAAACTGAATTTTAGGATTTTGTTCTTTTTAGCAATATAACGAGTGTAGTTAAAAATAATAGATTTAAAATTCCTAAAACTTTAATAGAAAAAATAAAAAGTTCATAAATTATTGTTGAATAGGTATTTTTTTTTTTACATTCTTTAATAACTTTAATTTTTATATATTTAGGAATGGGTATTTTGTTAGAGGCAACGAAGATTTGGATTTTTCACATCACCCTCTCTTTCTCTCTCTACCATGAATTTTTTTATTTACATTTTTGAAAAAAAACTAATCAATAATTAATATATCCAATAACTCATATAAAAATGATCAGACAAAACAATCACTACAGTAAATTCTAATTTGAGATAATAAATAATTCAACATAATTAAATCTCTCTAATAGCAACCCGATATCATTAGAATCCAAAGTTAAATGTATTTAATTCAAAATTATATTAAAATGGGTGACCACCTAAGAAAAATGTTATTATTAATATTTTAGTAAGACAATGTTTTTCCATTTATAGTAACATGAAACAGAAGTTCAATATTTGATATCTGTCAACCCTATTATACACCATATTAGTGGTCCCTCCATTGATTGCCCCTTGTATGCTTGGTGCAGATATTTTTTATTAAATGTCAAGTGGATGAAACAGTATGGTTGATAAATAAATTAATAAACGGTATGGTTGATGCCTGGCATACTATTTTTAACCAAATCACGTTGAAGTCAGGACCATCCCCAAAGTTTTTTATTAAATAATTATTAAAAGCTAACACTTTTCATGGCACATTCAAATTTTGCATTATTTGCTGAGAAGGAAACTTGATTTCATCAATTAATTTAATTATTCAATTATATGAATTGACATAATCAATAATTATAAATTATTATTAGAAAAAAATTTAAGTCTATTTTTTAAAGTGCTTTTGGTATGATTTTTAACTTTAAACTACATTTTTTATGGTTATAATAAATTTTAAAAAAATTATAAATTTAAAGAAATCATAATTAATTATGTTTAGAACTATACCAAAAACACTTAAAAATACACCTTAACTTTATTTTGTCTTTATTATTAATATAGTAATTATGATTAACTTGTAGTATAACACTAAAAAATGGTTTATAAAAATAATTTATTAGTTAGTAATCATCTGACTAAAGAGAATAATATTTTCCGATAAAAAAAAAAAGATGAAGATTTATTTTATAAAGAAAAAAAAGTATGTTAATTTGATAAAAAAAAACTTTAAAATATTTATATTAAATAATCTATAAAAGATAATAAATTAAGCGATGAATACTTGAAATGCTCTTTATATAGAATTTGGGAGGAATTAACAAATTAACAAACTCCCTCTATTAATTAATAAACTCTAACTAATTATTATATATAAAAAAAATTAAATTTTAGTATAATTAACTCAAATAAATGTGAACTCTTGAATTTAAATGTAAAATAAGATATTCAATATAATAAGATTAATATTTATTAGTTTTAATATTATTATATTTTATATATATATATATATATATATATATATATATATATATATATATATATATATATATTATCGATAAGACTTAGTTAAATTTGCAAAATGTCAAAACTCTTGAGTTGGATACCAAAACTGTTGAGTTTTCAGTCAGCTTTTTTACCGATTCATAAGAAGAAAAAAAAAGAAAAAATATATATATATATATATTTATAGTGATACAAATAATAAACTTTCTTTTGTAGAATTAATTTTCTCCCATTTTTTCCTTCTTCGTCTCCCCCTACCCCTTCATCATTAGCTGCCAAGCTTCCTCTCTTTTGTCGGGTAATGTTATTATAGTTCTGATGTTATTATAGTTCTGAAAATTACAAATACACCCTAAAATGTGTTGAATTTTATATTGCATTTAACTTATTTTTATAAATTCGATTTATAAGATAAAATATGTCAACTTTTATAAATTTTTATACAGCTTTATTTTTATCAATGTAAAATTTAAATTTTTCAAAAATAAAATATATTTATAATGTCAATCACTTTAGTCTTCAAATATACTTTTCATTAATAAATTTAACTTCAAATTTTTCTTTGATTTGTCCATTTTATCTATAAAATTCATATTAGAAACATATTAATGAATATTTTTGAAATTTGAATACATTAAAATATCATAAAGAATGACTCATTAGTCCAATTGTCCACATTAGCAGTAATTTTTTTATGATTTCCTTGTACTTTCCTGGATGATTTTGCTTTCTATTTTATAAATATTAATAGCAAATAATATTGGAAGCAATTTTTTGCGTGCGTAACAAGAGTCAAGGACAAAACATCAACGGAATTTGCATCTTTATATATCAATGTCAACTTATTGTTAATGTAAAAAACTATAATTTCATATCTCATTTTAACTAAAATTATAAATAAAATAATAAATATTACTAAATATTCATATACAACTAGGAAGTTTTGAATTGAATCTAAAATATAATATTTAATCTAACAATTTCAACTATTAAAATATAAATTAAGAGTTAACAACTTGTATCTCATAAATTCTAATATTAAAATTGCATACATTATTATTTAAATAATGCTATTGACAATTAGCATAACTTACGTACATTTTGTTCACAAAAAGATATTTCTTTTAAAAATATATTTAATTTTAAATGACAATTGCCTAAGTATTTAAATACAACCGGCCTCTTTAAATTTCTTTTCGCACCCTCTAATTCTCTCACACATCATCACACTTTATAATCCTTTACCGTATTTAGGAATTTAACAATTTAACAACCCACCACTAAATTAAAACTTGTCTTCACATATATCATGCCTATAAAATTTTATACATATCAAATAACTTCATATTAATATCCAAGTTTTATACATATGATTAATATGATGATAATTTTTAATTCAACAATAATTTTATAATACATGTGTTCATTTAAAAATTATCAAAGTGTGTCGTAATATTAAGTTTCATATCGTAATATCAAGTGATCCTAACTATAAAAGAAATCAAATTGTACTAATTTAATAAAATCATCTTTGGATAAATGTTTTTTAAAAAATCAATTATTATAGTAAACGTTCATATCATATAATATTTACAAGTTTTAACATTAATATAATATTAACTTTTAATTCAACAATTAATCTTGAAACATCGTATATATGTGTATTATTATAATGTGTAGCTTTATGTACCTAATTAGTAGGATGTCCTTTTTATAAATAAATAAATAAATAACTAGTATGACGTGGATTATTATACTATAACAGAAACAAACCCAAAGCAAAGGAATTGTTACAAAACGCAGGTTCCGTCGAAATTTCCAACATATAGTACTTTCGACAATTGCTTTATCATGCACATGGACTAAGCCATAAAAGTGTCTTTTTTCTTGCACGTTTTCTCCATATTTAAATTGTAGTACTAGTTTCTATTTAAGAAAAAACATGGTAGGTACTGCATGCTAAGTCTTCTTTTACTATCTCTTTTTCATAATCATAAATATTTTTTGAAAAAATAATTTATTATTATATTTTATCGATTGATGAGATAATATAATTAGTATCATAAATTTTTATGCAAATGCGAGATCTCATATTTAAATACAATACATGATGTTCAAGGGGTGGATCTTAGTTATACCTATAATAATATTTATCTATAATATATGGTATATATAATCAATATCTCACTAATAAAATCAAGTTATGAAGTAATTTAGTGGTAATGAATATTTTTGTAAATCTCTTGTAATGGGTTCAAGTCTCCATGACAATGTTTTTTTTTTTATTTGTATTGTATATATAGTGGGTCCACGTACTTTTAATGCATCTAAAAATTAGAATTACCATCACACCAAAATCAAACATATAAAATTAATTGAAAATATTTTAGTTTTATGTTGGTCCCCCAATAAAATTTGTCAAGATCCGTCACTGTATTTAACCTAACAATATCGGGGTTTGTCGGTTGAACTATGACTTAAAAGACTGAAAAATATAAACACCATTTTAAGTTATTAAGTTCTTTTTTTCAAATATACCTCTTATTACTATTAATTTATATTAGAAAATGAAAAAAAAAATCAAATTAAATGCATTCATGTATAAATGGTAATTTGAGCAACATCTATACATAAAATAGATATATTAAGTTAACTATCGATTTTCCTCATATTTGTTATCGATTTTCCTCATATTTGAGCATTCATGTATAAAATAGATATATTAATTAGAGACAAATGTAGTAAAAAAAAAACAAATTGATCACACAAATGTATTAATATTAAAAGATGAAGACGTTAGGATTTGAATCCCATTTTATCAGGTTAATTTAACTGTGTTTGGTTCTATGGTAACGAAAAATGATTTTTGTTGAATTAATTTTGTAGAATTGAGTTTAGTTAAAAGTGAGTTTAAGATAAATGATTTATATTAAGATACGTTTATGTGAAAGTAAGTTGAACAATAAATAGAATTTAAATATATACTAAATTTCAAATATTATCAAATCAATATTATACTTGAAAGTGTTGGAATTCCCTCCTTAATTGTGGGGCACTATATTCAAGTCATCGCAGTAGTCTCAATGCATGAAAAGGGAAATGAATATTTGATAGTCTTGAAATTTATTCCTTGAACTTTGAGATCCGCACAATCAACTTAGAAGAATAAATTACAAAATTTTAGAGCTTATTGTAACTATAGACACAAAATAATTCCTTGAATTCACCTTCACGAAGGAATTCATGTTCCTCTTGTAAAATTGCAAAAGAGTTATTATTGAAGTAACAATGTCGGTTTATAAGAAATGGGGTTTGAATTGAAAATACACCTTTTAAAAATTCTTGTTAAAAACTTAAGAAATTAACTCAAGATTGATCTTGGTTGTGAAAACGGAGAACGTTATTGGTTTTAACCAGAAAACAGAGAACGTTTTTTGTTAGTTAAAATCAGTAATTCAGTTTATGTATTTAACTTGATAATCAATCAAACTGAAAGTAAATAGATAAGGGGAGAGATACCACACAATGATATATCCTAGTTCACCCAACTTGGGTTACGTCCAGTCCTCACAACCGTGAAATTTTCCACTAAGTGTTTAAAATAAAGAACCTTCTTGGTTTTACAGCACCTAGCATAGATCAACCTTGATCTGTTTCAAACTATATTTCTTTCCACCTAGAAAGTAAATACAACACATATCTATCTTGATAGGATTCGTTACAATCTAATCAAACTATAATTAAACTCTTATAGTTTGAGTTATTACAATAATGATGAGATTGTTTTGATAGAATCTGAGATGTCTCAACTCTTGTTTCAGATTAGATTCTTTACAAAGAATTCAGTAGTAATAACATATTATGATGTAAAGATTTAGAATTGCTTCTTCTTTGTGAAAGTGAGAATTTCAAGTATGTGAATGTGAATAATTTATGGGAATTAACAGCACTTGAATTTCTTGCTATAATCTTGGATATTGGCCTTCCTTTTATAGGCATTTAGGAGCATTTAATAATGATCAAAAGAGTTGTTGGTAGTGCTCTGTCAGTTTTGACCAAAACCAATATATGAGATTAAAAAATTATACAGCCTTTGAATAATTTGAATCTATTTTGACTGAGTATGTTACAGTCTTGCTTAATCTTATTGTCTTTTAGTTTAAAGATCTTTGAAGCTTCTCACTTAATCAATGATGTTACAGCTTCGATCTAGAGCTTTGATTTTGTTCAAAATAGTTTGGAGAGTGATTATAAACCTCTGCAGAAAACGGAGATTGATTATCAATCTGGTTCTGGCAGTTTGATCTTTTCTGAAGATTTGATGATCAATCTGAAGTTCCTGTTTTGATTATTCTGGGTGTCTTTGTAATATCTTTGAATAGATCAAGATTGATTGAATTTTCTTGACAATTTGGCTGAAGAGATTCTAAATTGTTTCAACTGGCCTGTTTCGAGTCCTTTTATTTTAATGATCCGAGAACCTTCTTTTACTGGGATGAAACCTATTTGTTCATTGTTATGTACTGATGATCTTAGTATAAAATTCAAAGGCAAAAGCTTCGTTGCAATAGCGGAAATTCAAAGGCAAAAGTTTCGTTGAAATCAGTCTTGAACCTGGATGATCGTTCTCCATTTTGTCCAGAATATTCTTGTTTCTTTGTCTGTTCAGTTTTCAACTGTTTTCTTTGTTTTGCTTGATTCCTATCTTTGAATTAATTCACTCAAAAGTACAAGTTAAATTAACATAACATTTTAGAATCATAATTTATATTCTTAATTAACATTTGTTTATTTTCATCAAAATTTTAATTTGAGAGTTTGTTTCAACAATTATATTTCACTTTCTATAGAAAGAAAAAGGATGAGATTGAGAAATAGATCATCTAATATTAAAAAAATAATAGTAATCCTACTTTATATACCAAATATCATTTTATTAGATTAGATCTTGTGGTAACATATACTCTAACGATATGACCCAAATAACACCCAAGTATTTAAGAGGATAGTTAAATGCATTTTAGCTTTCATTAAAGGGTATTTTGAATTTCAAAAATCACATTTCATCTACAATAATCATTTGTAACTCTTCACGTATAAATTTTCTCAAAGTGGTTAACCTGTTAAGCTAAAAAAAAAAACACTACAAGAATTTGTATGGTTAAAAAAGATTAATAACAAAACATTAAGACGAATCAAGAAGATCAAAAGTTCTTTTCTTTATTCAATTAACTCTAAAAATTGTTTAAAATTAATGAAAACTCTAATTAAAGCTAACTAAAAATGTTTAGAAAAAAGAATTAGTAAAGACTCATCACTTTTCCCAAACATGAAATCATATTAAAATTCCCTCAAATGTTATAGAAAAAGAAAAATGAGAAACAATTTGTAAAATTTATTGATGTGTTCAAGAAATTACAAATAAACTAGACGTTTATCCATGTAATGTATGAGTTAAATATGTAAAACACTAGAAAAAAATTATGTTTAATTGCAGTTTTGATCATCATATTTTCACCAATTTATAGAACTAGTACTCATATTTTACAGGAAAAAATAAATCTATAGTCCTTTAAGTTTAATTCAATTTCCACTTAGGTCTTTTCAGTTTATTTTTTATTTTAGTCCTTTAAGTTATATTATATTTACACTATTAGTCTTTTATAACAATTTCAACAACAATTAGTCTATCTGAAAGCTTTTGATCATTAAAAACTCTACCAAATATGTCCCTCAAACTAATCATTCAAAAATCATTCATCAAATCTTATAAATTGTCTGTATTTCTTGATTTTATCTATAATAATTTAAACACACGTATAACCTTAAAAATAAGGTAATAAAGATCTATTCATTTAATCAATGTATTTAACTTTTATCACGTGCAAAGTAACTTGAACAGTCAACTTGTTGTGACATTTCGATTAAATCTTAACATTTCATTACAGTAATTCAAAAAAAAATTCAATCTTAAAGGATCATGCATAATTTAATCTATTTTAAAGGTCAATGGTGCAAATTGAGTGTGATCTAAAAGACCAAATTGGAAGGAAAAAAACAACTTAAATGATCTAAACGATAATTGAGTTAAACATAAAGGACTAAAGATATATTTTTGCCTATTTTAAAATATAATACTTTTGACTCCTCCTTCCAATTTTTTAACTAAAAAAAATTAGATTTGGTATATTTTAATTGGCGTGACATAAGATATTATGATATAAAATCATCTAAATACATTAATTATTTATATGTTATTAATTAAATTACAAAAATTAATAATTTAAGAAGTTGATATTGAAGTTTTTAATTGTACTTTTGCAATTTCATGGGTATTAATCATTTAACATCATAATTCGAGCAAGAGACAAAAACTGTTTGATTGTAAAATACGGGGATAAAAAATACAATAAAGCCAAAAAGTTATTAACAATTTAATTATTTGTAATAGGGGTGTTCACGTACAAACCAATCTATAAAAAAATACACAAAATAGAATATTATTGGATGAGTTTGAATTTTCTTTTGTGAAAACTGCTCGGATCATATCGGATTTCAGATGCATTTTTAAAAACTGAACTTAAAATTTTTAATATTTATTTATCTTTTATTAGTATGATATATTGCATTAATTTATTATTTGTTAGTTTTACTTAATTTTTAATAATACTTATTTTTTAAGTTGATATATATTTATTATTATTTCATACAACTCAAACATAATAAATCTATGATATTCCGAAATCTTGATTTTTAGTATATTATATATAATATTTTACTTCAAACTTATTATATTGATGTAATTTTATAATATTATTATTAAAATAATATATTATAAATTATAATTTGGATCAACCGAAAATCAATACAATTTAAACTACATTAATTTGAATTGAATTGGATTTTATTTTGACTTATTATCCAAACTGAACCAAATCGCACATATTTTAATTTTTTAATCAAATAAATTTTTCTCTCAAAATCAATTCAATTCAGACCATAAACACCTCTAATTTATAATTTATATAAATAAATAAATAAAGAATCGGCTACAAGTCATAGCTAATATCTGATCTTTGTTCTCAATTACTCGTGAGCTAATAAATCGGATAAGCGTTACTTTTATGATTCTTTTACAACGTCATTTGATGATTAAATTAACCGACAATAAAGCTTTCAAACTTAACAATGTTATTTATTTATTTATTTATTTTTGATCAAATTAGAAATTTTTTTTTTGACAAAAAAATTTAGCAATGTTATTTATATATAAAAAAAGCAAAAAATAAAGAAATACTTATATCCTTGTGCTCAAGCTTAATTTATATAAAGAAGGTAGCCAAACTTAAAAAATACTAATATACATATGTTCAAAGGTTTAATAACAAAACACAATCTTTTGAAACAATGTGACAATAAGTTTTAAGAATAACAACATGAACAAACCCCAGAGAAAAATAATCACATAAAGTATATAAAAAAACTTTAAATGTCTAACATTAATAACGATAATTGATTAAAAAGGAATAAAAATTACGAAGTTCTACTAAAATTAAAGCATGTACTTTTGTATCATATGATGGTCAATTCGAGAATAAAAAGTTCATTAGACAAATGATTTTTAGCATAACCATTTATTATAAATGATTTTATTAAAATGAAAAAAAAAAAAGAAATTTAAGTTCATTCAAGCTATTTTCAAAAATCCCATTATGAGAACAACCTAAGAACAAAAAAAAGTTAAGAACAATAAAGTCAATTGAAACTATATAAAACCTTTGAGGGCAAGCAATTTCAAAAATACTTGTCCTCAAATTTCCGTCTTGATACCAAAACAATTCTTGTACTAAAAATCATTGAATTTTTTTGTCCTTCTATCTTCTAGCATATTCTTATCACTCAAACAATTAGTGTGAGT
This sequence comes from Cicer arietinum, assembly GCF_000331145.2. Lineage (NCBI taxonomy): Eukaryota > Viridiplantae > Streptophyta > Magnoliopsida > Fabales > Fabaceae > Cicer > Cicer arietinum. The sequence continues at coordinate 12,814,148 of NC_021167.2, read as the reverse complement.
TAATTTAATGTTTATTTAAATTCAATGTTGTTTTATTGTATTAGTCTGATATCTCTATCTTGACTTATTAATAATTTAGGTTGAAATTGTAAGCATTGTTGTTTAGCCCACATAATTAGATAAATATGTAGCAAGTAAAAAAACTAAACAAATGCAATGACTTGTGATGTAAACAACAATGACCTATAGTGATTTGAATAAATTTTTTATTCTTTTATTGGTTGTTCCTTGTAGAATGAGTGAACTCATCATTTATCTTATGTCACATGTCTATTTCCTTTCTCTATCACCCATAGACATACTTTGAATGCATATAATTCACCTTACCTTAGTTCAATCATGATAAATAGGGTAACTAATTGATAATATAATAATGAAATATAATAGCATATTAAAGAATTTATTGAAATGTGTAGCATGTAAAAACAACATAAAACACTATAAATATTCTATCACAATTTCTGAAAATACATAAACAATTGTAAAAGTTTATTGAGTCCGTGTATTCCTTTTATTAAAGGAAAACCAAAAATACTACAAAAATTGGTACCATCTATTACATAACAACCCTAAACTTCTTATAATAAGTTGGTTAACTAATTTATCTTTAAGAAATGCCTACATGTGTTTCCTCTCAACAATGTTCATGAATGATGCATAAGGTATTATCACATGTTTTGTATGCTAACTACATGGACATTTTTCCTGCAAAGAAGAAAAAGTAAAACATTGTTGGGTCTAAGTTGAAGTATCCACCATAATGTGAGGGTTGATTGTCAAACTAGTGATGATAAAGAAGCACTTTTTGGGAGATAAACTATAAGTGGAGGTAATTTTAAAATTTTACTTTTAAATTTAGTTATTATCTTTTAAATTTTTGTGAATTGTATTACGATGAAGTAGTTTGAACAACTTGAAGCTTGTCTCGTGTTATATGTTTATTGGGCGAATTATAATTTTGAGCTTTAATTATAGTTCTTTAATCATGTTCGTTCTTCAATTTAATGAATTTTTCTAGTACATGCATTGTTGATTATTCTTTGATTGCAGAGTTCTTATTTGATATTCTTTGAGAATATTTTTTGTGATATGTTTGAAATAATTTTGATAATTTATAGCTCTCTTGATTATCCTAGTGGTAAGCTTTTAAAACAAAACATTCTAATTTCTTGTTGCGTGATTATTTAGACATATATTATTTCTTTAGAACTTGCATTAATTCTTAATAATATTACTTGTGATTTGTACATACACTAAGACATATTTGTAGATACATTGTTCCTTTCTGACCATCCAAAACATATTTTATCATTTCGTAGTCATTTTGAGATTTCATCAATTTCTTTGTGTTACTTGCCACATTACAAACCAAATGTATAATTTTAATTGATCCATCCTACTTTGAGTTAGGTATGAATTTTTTTTTTGTCTTGTATTAGTTAAGTTCTAAGTTTGAAGTTTCTCAGAGGATAACAACTATGTAAGTTTAGGGTGGTTGTAAAACATGAAGAAAAAAAATAGAAACGATGTGAGTTATTTATTTTGAAAAAAGAAATCATTACAATTTGTGTATTCTAATTAATAACAACATTTTTTCTTGATTTTTGTGTCAATATTTTGAGAATCTCTACAATAAAAGTGTGAAAAGTAGGATAACTTGAGACGGAATGTTTAACTCCAAGTAGTGAAGTCTATTATCTAAATATGTCTTGCCCTTACCTTAACCCCATTACAATCCAAAAGTTCTCCAAATGTATATGAGCATGTCGCATTGTGATCGCTATCTAGAACTTTTCAAGCATATGTTAGGATGATGTATTTTATAGAATTTGAGTGTTAAACTCACAACCATTGATAAACACTAATAAACTTTGGTGAGAGTGTGACGAGAAAGTTGAACTTGGTACGTCTAAGCTAAATGTGTGATATAATTGTCTAATTGGTGTCTTTTGAGATGTTAAGTGAACTTTGAGCACGATGAATGTATTATTGTAGCATGAACTTTGAGGGTTGAGTTTGAATTGATTAAAGAAATCATGTTAAGCTTGATTTTAAATACCACCCCGAATATTGAATCTAATTGTTGCTTAGCGATAAGCACTAGACTAAGTTTGAGTTGTAATAATTACTCATCATATGCATGTTTTTATTATTTTTAGCCTTTAATTATCTTATTTGGCTTGATCATTATTTAATTTTAGGAGTTTTTTGATATGGTTTGTTTATTTTTAGTTCTTGAATTCAACAAGGTGTTTATGTTTTCATTATCTTGATTAAGTAGATATCTTTGTAGTTTTGTTTTGTTTCATAGTTTTAGTGTAGTGTTGAGATTTGATGGAAAGTCAACATGATATATGTGAAAGTAATTTAACTATATATGGAGTTGTAGCTATCTAAATGAGTAAAATTAGTTGAAAATGAAAGATAAGATTTATAACTACAACTTTCATGAAGACATCAAGACAAAATTCACTAAAACAATATGAAAATGCATTAGAAGTCATATCTCAAATGTTGTGTGCGTGAGCGCAAGTCTCTGCACTTAGTTGCGCATAGGTGCCACTATCATGTGTTCTAACATCATTGAAGGAGTATTCTCAAGAATTATTTATGAATAGTTCTTGTAAATTTTTTAATGTCTATCTTTTTTTTTCTTTTGTTATTAATAACTAAATTTTCAGTTTTAGGGATGAATAAAACATGATGAAAACTTTTAGTTTTTAATTTGATACTTGGTTATTTTATTTGAATAAATTCATTTGAAGTATGTTTTTAATCGCTATTTTTTAATGCTTTTTATCGTTTGACCACTGATTAATTGATATTTAGTTCATAGTTTAAAATGAGAGTGGAATGCGTAAATGCTTGAGATTAAAAAAATTAGACTTTGTATTTTAAACCTAGATGCATACACATGAACCATTTAGAATTTCTTTTATCTTATGCTTAATTATAATTTCAAATATGCTACGAGATTGAGGTTAAAGATTAGATGTTGAAAATAGTTAACTTACCTCTCTATATTGCACTCTACAAGTGATGTGATGCTCATATCTCTTAAACTAAGATGTATCATATAATCCTCTAGGAAAATTGCATATGATCCTCCTATTGTATGGGCTCATTTTGTTTGTTGTAACACATCCTACTCCTACTATACATCCTCCTCGTCTTCTTGCTCAAGGTCCTTACTCATATCCCATTGTTGGCCAACAATTCATTGAGCAACATCAACTACCCTCTAGATAGATGTTGTCATTCAAGATCTTTCTACAAGAAGAGAAGATGTAGAAGATTTGCATTGCATATATACAATTTTGTCGTCTTGTCCTCTACAACCAACATCCACTGAAAAAATATTTAACTTATCTCAAAAAGATTATGGAAATTGAGAAAAAAATATCTAGAATAAAAGAAAAAAATAATAACTGTTTTTGCTTTTCATAAATATTTGTAATGAAATGAGTGAAAAATTATTTTGTAATTTATATAAAATGGTAAAATTAGAAGTTCAAATTAATTGAGGACGAATCGGTAAAATTGTGGAGGCAGAGTGTAAAATTTTTTCATCTTTTCTTTTTTTAATAAAAATGAAGAAAATAATATTTTCCGTGATCATATAAAACCACTTCAAATCTCAAATACCTAAATCAAAATGTAGAAAATATTCAATCATATATAAGACTCACACGATTGCAAAATCAATATAACTTCAATAGTTTGCTCTAATAGTAAAAACACATATATTGAATCAACATGTGTAAGTTTGATCATTGTTTGTAAAAGAAGATATATATAAATTCTTTTTAAGTGTTTAATTATTTTAAAATATTCTTTACTTTAGAGTGACACAGTACCATCCTATTTCCCTAAACATGAAAACTTTTTTTATGTATATCAATTATAATTTTTTATGTTGACGCATACATGATTAGGTTGACGGATTTGTAAATTTAAACTCATCACCCACACCAATGTAATTAATTGGGTTAAGGTTAGTTAGGTCGAATTTAACTCAATCAAATACGAGCTTAGATAAATTACGAGTTGAGTTATGGGTTGATCCAAATCTTTATACACTTAATATTTTTTTTTTTTTTTACTTTAGCCAGCAACTATCAGAATTAAAAATATTTTTAGTCTCTAAAAATCCTAAATACTAATTGGATAAAAAAAATTATTTTAATCTCTAAAAATATAAGACATTGTCATTTTATTTTTTGACTCAGCAGCAATTTCAAATTAATATCCAAATCATTAAAGTGTCAGTCAGTTTAGTCAATGTTGTTATAATGGTCATGAACTATTTATACAATAAATTATATATTTCAACGACTATTATAATAATAAATGTATCTTTTAAAGAATATTTTGATGATTCGATAATTAATTTGAATTTTTTACTGAGTTATAGACTAAAATGATAGCGTCCTATATTTTCATAGACTAATTAAAATAATGATTAGCCAAATAATATTTGATGTAATTTGAATAATAAATAAATAAAAACATGTGCTGAAGGAAAATATCAAGGCTTTCATTAGCCATATATATATGCATGGGATTTAACAAAAGCGACTAAAGAAGTAGAAGGAAAATATTAAGGCTTTGATAGGCAAAGTCAAACCAATTACTTATGGCATATAGAACATATAAATTTATAATGTTTTTTATTATAAAAAAAATCGTTTATTCTAATCGAGTATATCAAAGATGCTTATAAAGGAAAAATTATTAAAAAATTAAAAAGGACAAATTTATAAATAAATTTCCAACATCAAAGGTAATATTATATAACGATAAAATGTTTATAAAAATTTTAAAATAATCAAAATAATTAAAATATTCATGTCTCAAAATATATAGCATTGATGATCAAATTATTGATTAAACTTATAATGCATCAAACTCATTTGTCAAAATGCACACAAAATATGTGTGAGAACCATGTATTTAAAATATTCACGAAAAAATGCACACAAAAACAAATATGTGTGAGAACCGTGTATTTAAATAAAAGATGAAGAAAAAAATGATGAAGATTAGCGATTTCAAAACAAAAAATGACTTTAAATCATCTATTTTTAGTGAATGATAAATGAAAAAAAAAACCGAAGCACAGAGAGAGGCGGCCATAAATTTATAACGTTTTAAACATGTAGACAAAAGATGTTTTAAAATTAAATAAGTTTTTAATAAATTATTTTTAAGATAAACAAATAATTGTAGTGGTTAATAAATTTTAGTTATGAACGAATTCGAATTCTGACTTGAACGATTATTAATTGCTGAATTATTAAAACTCAATATTCCCTTGAGAATAAGAGGTTAAACCAAATATATATATATATATATATATATATATATAATATTTTTTAAATATTAAAAAATAAAATTTAATATTAAATTTTAATTCAACTCACAAATATCAACATAGTTAAATTGAAAATGATTTTTCTATTGAATTTCTAATGATAATTATACACTTTATATTTATAAATAAATAAATAAATTAAAATTTTAGAAAATGAAAAGTTTATTCTGTTATATAGGTGGATACAGCGAAGTGTGAGCACTGAGTAGGGGCAGTGCGTGCCACTAAAATAGGCGGCTACAAGCAGGGGTCCTATCTTTTAGGGTCAATTTATTGAAATGAAAGGACACATACATACAAGTGCCTTTCCACATACTCATTGGCTGCAAAAAGCACTTCCCAAAAACTATTGATGTGATTGAGCAACCACATATACTCAAGTTTTCACCCAGAAATTAAACTACAAAAAGTTGTTAAAAAAGTTGTTAAATGTAGAAAATAATAGTACTCATGTTTTATATATCAAAAGTTTTTCAGCCAACTAAAATTGTTTTATTTAGTTTAAAATTAATATTAAATATATTAATTTTATTAACTTACCTTTTTTTATATCTAAAATTAGAGGTAGTATAATTTATTTTTTATTATATCATTCTTTTATAAAAAATATTGATATTTATTAATATATCATATTAATTTTATTTTACAATAATAACTTCATTTGTAAAAAGTTATTTATCTAAAATAAATAATATGTTTTAATTCTTATTGTAATATTATTTACTTTTATTTCATTGTACTTTATCCTTTACTATTACATTAGTAATAATAGTCAAAAAATCAATACATGATAAACAATAATTTAAAAAAAAATACTATTTAAAATATATATATATATATATATATATATATATAATAATCAAATAAATCAATTATAATAATATTTTCTATAAAAAAACGCAAAATCTGTTATGACTTACAAATTGATATTGTTGACATCTATTTGGCTAACTCTTTTTCTTATGCCCTATCTTAATGTGTATTCAATGAGTATTTGGTCTATCCTTTTTAGGTATGTGACATCTGGATTGTGTTATTATAATATTTTATTAATATTTTAATTAATTATTATATTTAATATGATTATGTAGATATATATATATTTATTTAATTATATTATTAGTTATTTTATCATTTAAGAATATTAAGTGAATAATGATAATTTAATTAAATTTTTAATGAATAATTAATTATATTTAATTAATTGATGTTAGCTTAAATGTTATTATGTCATTCAGAAGTAATGAGAATGTTAATTGATCATCATTTTATATATAAGTTATGGTCTCCACTTTACCAAACATTATGCATATGGCATATTCTTTTCATATGAAGAGTGTTTAGGGCATAAAGAATCTAGATTAGGGAAGAACCACAACACTAATATATACTTGTTATTTGTCTATCTTTTCAAAATCAATATTTAAAAACTATTCAGAATTACCGCCAAAAGATGATTAGTTATGAATTCAAGTGTTGCTAAAACTTTATATTTAATAAATCAACGTTTCATATATTCTAAAGTTGTCAAGATTTATATTTGTACTTGATGTTTATATACATACCCATATTCTTATTATTTTGTTTCAGGATTTGGTATAATTATGATTTTATCTTTATATTGAACATGTCTTGTATTAATGAATTGGTAAATAAATTCCTAACACGTGTCACATTGTGTTGCCTTGATACAAGGGCCAATACTATTTGTTGTTGTATATGATATTTGTGACCTTGTACATGTCTAAGAGGAGCAGCAAATGTCTAGGATGGAATGTTAAAACAATTTGACTAATGAACCATGCTCAACAAATTAATTGTTGAGTCGAGTTTCAATTTAATTTTAAAGTAGTTGGACTCAATGTCCACTCTTATAGCAATTTATATAAAACAACTAATCCAAGCAAATCGTTTTATCATATTGAAATATAAGAAAATGTCATGAAATGTGTTTCAAATTAAAACTATGAAATAAAGGGCGGCGATTTATTGACTCAATGAATAATTTTTAGATAATTTATTCTATTTAATAATTTAATATAAATAATAAATTTTATTAATCTAATTATTTATTATTGACATAATACATTAATGATCAAACACATAATTTTATATAAATCTAAAAATCGTAAGTACGTAATCTAACAATCAATATTTACTTATATTTTAAAAAACTTATTATACGTTGATTTAAAATTATTTAATAAAATATCAAATAATTTTAAAAACTTATAAAGATTTGAGGAGTTGATTTAACAATAAGAATTTTTTATTTAACATTTAAATTAGTGAAATATATCATTTATATTAAATTATTAACTAAAAGAATTAATCACATAGTTATTCAACGGATCTCCATTTATGAAATAAATATAAATTTTGTTGAATGCTTCATGTTAAGGACCAAATAAAAGAAAGAAAAGAAAAAAGCTTACTCGTGGGTTTAGAATATACTATATAGCTCTTGACTAGAAGCACTAAAGTTATCTTTATGATTCTACTTTAATTCTCAAGCTTATTTAGCTTTTCTTTTTTCAAAAGAAGCTTTTGGAATGATTCTAAGCTTTCTAGGGTAAAAGTAGTGTAGTGATGAAAAATATTAGTGGCATTGCGTGTAACCCACAAATCAAAAACTTAGAAAAATATTTTGATTCAAAGCATGTGATGCTGAGTTGGAAAAAGGGAATCAAAGGAAAAAAGAAGATGGTAAAGATACCATAGGAATCATCAAATATTATTATTAGAGTACTTTAGTGAATAATTATGGAAAAAATTGAAAGTCTTAGGAAAGATTCAAGTATTACATGCCCTTTTGATAACTTGATAAGAGCTATTACTGCTCAAATTTTGAAGAACTTTCTCATCATATATGGTACCTATAGCATATTTGTGGAAGTCTTAAAGCCACTCCTTTAAAGTCATTGGAATGCCTTTAGTACTACTTTACAATATGGACCCAACAAAATCCTCAATTTTGGCATTCAAGCAAGCAATGCATAGATCCCCACTCACCCATCAATGAAATAAAATAATAATGAAGCAGAAGAGAAAGTTAGGAGAAGACAAAAAAAAAGTTTAATAACAATATACTTTCAAATGGAATTATAAATAAAAATAAAATAAATTATGTAGTATATTAAAAAAATTACTTGACTATATTTAATTTTTATAATCTCAATAAAAACTAAAATTTATTGTTTGAAATATTCTCCATGACTTAAGTCTATTACTTAAATTATTAGTTAGGGTTAGGTGGTTCGTTCGAGAGTTTAGAAATTTAGAGTCTGCGTAAATATATTTTCTGTTGAATGTCAAATTTTTATGGTATAAAATTAACAAATAATATTTTTTACATATGTCTTTTGATAAAATCATATTCTAAGACTATTATTAATAGATTTTGCTTACCTACAATTGTTGTATGATCCAACAATTGTAGACATCCTTAAATCTAGATTGATAACTTTTATCTCATTAGATCTAAGAGTCCCACGACTAATACTACTACACCATGTATCTATTGTAAGATAACCACTCACATTATTGATGAACTTTCAGGCTAAAATAATTCCAATAACTACATGGATTTTGATTGTATTTCTTTCATTACATTAATAGAAAGGCTAACAATGCTGTCCATTTATTGATTTGGTGGATACTCATCTAATTCCCATGTTTGTTTATTTTTATTGGATCATAACTTCTGGTATTTTAAAATATATTATTGGATCTTAGCATGCAATAATGTATTGGAGACGGACAAGTAAAATCGAGGGGCATATGATCCTTTTTCTTATTGACTAACCATGAACTTGTTGAGCACAATAAAATTTGGATTAATAATCATCTTTCTTAAGTTGATTTTTAAGATGATTGTTCATTCTAATCGTCATTTTTTCATAATATGTAAAATACACTACAAGAAACACATTTTCGATAATGTATTTCACCCAAATTACACTTTTGAAAGCGAGGATATAGTAAAATATTGAGATTTGAGAGGGGAATGGAGGTTGAGTGACTTTATTTTTTGGTATATAGAAAAAATGATAAACACTATCATTAACTCACACACAACTGTTGAATTCTCATGTTCTAATTTAAAAAACAAAAGACGTCTAAAATTGTATAATTACATTACTTGAGAATTAAAAATTGGAGTAATCGAAAAACAATAATTTAGACTCTAATATTACAAAAAGTAAAAAATGTTGAGATCAAATTGCACAATTAAAAAGGGAATAATATAATTACAATTACTATATTTGAAAAAGTAAAAATAAAATTAAGGCAAAAAGAAAAAGATTAATAGTAGACTGATATGAATAATTAATTGCATAAACAACTATTAGTATTAATGAAGAAAAAGAAAATCTATTTATATATAAGTTTCACTTGGTAGTAAACATATTATATATACGCATGTTAGAAAAAGAAAAACAGTTCTTATACATATCATATTCATGAATAGGGACAACCAATGTCCCACTTTTTTCATACTTCTAATTGTCAAATACTTTATTATCGCATAAAAGATTAATTTGTGGTTTGCATTCAATTGAATGTCGGCCAACATTTTTAAACTATTTGCAAAATATGCATGCAATTTCATAATGTGATATTAATATCTTCTCACCCTAGAGTAGATTATGAAATTCAACAATTATTTATTATTATAATATTGTTTTTATTTATTTATTAAAAAATGAAGTCATTAAATGTGCGAAAGATGTCATTTTGTAAGTTATTTTGATTCTCAAATCTATCAGAGCATCTCGAACGGTGAACTCAACATGAATTCATTAAATGAGGTTTACTGTGCCACATCATCTTGAATCAATTCATTTATTTTTTATTCCAATTGTGAACTCAACATGAGTTAATTAAATATGACCCATTAACGATCATAAATTTATTATTAATAATAAATTAATAAAAAAGATAACGGTTAAAATTTTATTATTATTAAATTATGAAAGTACGGTTCCTCTTGAGAGCACCGTGATGACAATTTGACACAACTTCAATGATGAACTCGCCAAAAACTCAATGTTACGTAACTATACCCTCACAGACGAATTTATTTGACTACCGTTGAATATACTAGTAGTCAATTTAGTTATTCGTATGTGCTTTTAATTAGTCAATTAATCTATAAAATTATTGACAAAAGTAATGATAGATATATGTTTATAATTTCAATAATTTAGGAAATATAATAATAATATCTCATTCATTCAAAGACTAAAATAGTTTTTCTCCTCTTAAGAAGTGATTTGAATTGCAGTGTTTGCTTACTACATTTCAACTACTTGGTAACAATATGTGTTTTATGTAGAACAAGCTTTTAAAAATCAAATTCAAACATCATGGTATAATTTAATTAGATATATGACCAAAAATGTTTTACATCATAACTAATAATATCTCAGTTTTGAGAAATTTGATGGTCGAAGGGGTGTCAGGGGTAGCCAACAAGGGTTAGAGTGATGGTCATCAGAGTTAAAATGGTTTTCAGTAATGTTAGAGTAGTTGAATGTGAGGTTTGAGCGATGGATGAATGTAGTCAAAATGGTGGTTGGAATTGTGATCGAAGTGATGATCAACAACCAATAGTGGTTGCGGACATGGTCAAAGTGGTGACAAATGGATATCGAAGTTATTGCTTCTGAGATCAAGAGTGATAAAATACGGTGGTTAGAGTGATGATTGACAATAGTTCGGCGTAATTGAAGTGGTGGCCAATATTTGATGGGGACATGTTAAAATTTAAATAAAACAAAAATTATAAAACTTATTTTTGTAGTTTTGGGTTTTAAGAAAAAAAATTAAATTAAGTAAAAATATGAATTAACACCGTTTACCTAAAAAGATTTTATTATGAAAATTAAGTTGAAAACCAAAACCACCCTACCTTGCACGAACTTTAGCGATTATTTTTTGTTTGTTTTTGTGATAATATCATTTGTTTTTATTTTTAAAAATTTGTATTAATTATACTTAATAAAAATATAATAAGTTTTTGAAGTAAGAGACATTTTACTATATTTCTAACAACAATAAAAATATCAAAAATCTATTTTTATTATTTCTATAAATGCATCTTATTTAATTTAATTTTCATGACAATTGTTTACTTCAATAATATCTCATTAAAATAAAATAAACATATATATTAAAAAATAAATACAAAAAATATTTTCATAAAGTAAACTACCCTTAATTAATCATTTAAATGTTTGAGAAGATAAACCAAGAAAGAGAGTGTAACCTAACATACCTAATTTGCAATGAAAAAAGGCCAAAATAAAATAACAAAATAAGCCAGATTGATTTCCATTATTTTCTTACGTGCAAGTGGGTGCCATTTATTCATCTCCATTATTTTCTTTTGTTGCTCCCTTGCAAGTTGCAAATTGCAAATTGGTGGCAAGTGACACATAATTGACATTTTAAGTAGTTTTTACAAAATATATTCATCAACTTTCCAAGTAAAGCAATCACATATGCCAAATGCCAAACTATAATTGATATGGTTGAACCTTTGGTTCGAACTCGTTATAACTTGAGTTTAAGTTTAAAATCTTGCAAATATTTATACGAAAATTTCTTTATAAATTTCGGAATTAATGTCTTACAATGGTGAAACATTAGTGACAAGTCATGATTTGAGTTTGAAAACAGGTAAGATACTAAAATTATTTAATCTTTGTTTTGAATTTTTAGTCATAATTGAATAACTACCTTGTAATTTTATTGATTAATTATTTTTTTTCAATTCCTTAATTTATTTTGTAATTTCATTTAGTTATATAAGTCATTTTCATTAGTTGTTGGACTCCTTAATTTTTTTCTTAATTTTTTCCTTAATTTCAATTCCTTAATTTTTTTCTTCTGTTTTAATCCCTTAATTGTACATCAATTAGTTATATAAGTCATTTTCATTAGTTTTTGGACTCCAAATGTTAACTTCGTCCTAATTAATTATATCGGTCATTTTCATTTGTTTTTAAACTCTAAATATTAACTCGTCTCAAACATTTTCGATTTTGAAAGTACCATTCACACTAAATTAATTTGTCTCCCACTATCCTTTTTATCTCTCTCAAAGATGCAAGTCCAAATTTTAACTTCCACCATGATCAATATTGCAAATTAAAATTGAAGCAATGAAAAATCAACTAAAAGTTTAGATTTGGGTGAAGATACTTGTCAAGTAATTTTTAAAGAACCCCAAAACGCAGAGCAAAGGGAGGATTAATTTTTTGGGGTTTAAAAAATGCATTAACTTATGACTTTTTGTTTAATCAAACTTTTCAAATGCATATAAAATTTGTAGATTTACATTTCAAAATGATTCAAAATATATTTTTGTTTTTTGAGTAAAAAATTCATTTATTTTTAAACGACTTTTTTCAATCAATTTTTTTCCTACTTACTCTTTTAAATTAGTTGACTAAATGTTAGTGAGATTGTGTGGCTAACTCAACTTTTCATCCACATATGACAAATAGATTTCAAGAAAACTAGCATGGGCTCACTTGTCCCAATATTGTTCATCTTTTATTCAGCCCTTCTCCAAGGCCATATTCCATTTTTTGGAATGTTAACTATTGTTACAAAAAGATGTAGCAAGTTTACATAACATTTTTAATTTGACATATTTACGAGGGGTGCTTTTAGGATATTTATAAATAGAACGGTTTTAGTACATTTATCTTCTAAATTAATAAATTAATGATTAATTAAAAAAAATCATTGTTATGAATCAAAGAATTTTTTATTAATTTTTATATTTTAAGAAAAATTATTTTATAAGAGAATTTTTTATTTTTATTTTTTATAAGCATTATACTATTTTTTACGTTGTATCGTAAAAAATATTCCAAATTCACTATTATAAATGATAAAAATTTTAAAAAAATAATTTTATTTTACTAAAGTTTTTAATAAATAATATTTGGATATTATTATTTTTTAACTATTAATTTAGAGATCAAATATATCTATATATGTCGAATTGACGCATATATATTAAAATTTCTCACTTATGAGACGTGGCACTCGTTTTACATTAAACACACAAATTCTATTTTAAGTAAAATTAAATTAATTAGATGCTTAACTTAAATTTAGGGCCTCTTTTCTCCCTTTCCATACAAGATAGTTGCTGAAATCTTTGTATAAATAATAAAAATAAAAAACTTTTCATATTTATATAAGATAATAAGGTATTGTAATAAATAATAAATTGTCCAAAAGAAATAATACCGTATAATCTTTAAAGTAAAATTTTACATTTTGTGTTGTATGTAAATATATAAATAAAAATAATAAAATAATATATATATATATATATATATATATATATATATTTATATAGGTGAATGTCAGAGTAAATACTAAAGAATCTGTGAATGACAAGATGAATACTAAAAAACCTGTATCTGTATCTATGTCCGTTTATTTTTGCACATAATTAGATGTATCCATATTCGTACCCATAATATGTTTACCCGACCTGTAATGAATATTTTTTGTCTATCTCTAATTCTAAGATATTGTTTAATCATATATCTAATGTAAAACAAATGAATTTATACATTATTATAATTCTCATTTGATGTTGGTCCAACACAATCAACTTCAAGATCAAATTCAGTAATTCACCCAACAAAAGTAAAATCAACAAACACATTAATTGCCACATCTAGAAACTATTAACCAATCACTAATCTAATTACACAAAGTAGTTTCTTCTCCCCCAATTGTTCACAAATACTCGTCTGGATCAATTAATCTGATGACATATTTTAATAAATAAATAAAAACACATTCAAATTGGTCAATTCAAACACACATTAGGAAGAAAAGAAATTTTCATTACATAAACATGCGCAATCCCACAATATTCTCAAATCCAAACGTATATTTTAACTATAAAAAACACATGAATTGACCAATCCAAAAACATATTGTTGACGCAAATAAATTGTCATTACATAAACTCGTGCACCCACATTGAAAAATACATTGAACTGCAAGGTTCCAAATAAGTCATCATCATTCATAAGAGTTAAATCAAGCAACAACAACAACAAAAAACCAAATAAACAAGGCAACAAATCAAAGACCCAAAACAAGCATAAATGTGGACAAAAGAAGTGAATAAACAAGACACAAAACATGCATATATTTAGAACAAGCATAAACAAGGCCAAACGAGTGAATATAAAAGACACAACATGTAGAAATTTGAAACAAGCATAAAGAAGGCCAAAGAAAAAGACACAAAACGTGTGAATAGTAGATGAGTGATGCACCAATTAAGATCATGTGTAGTGGAATGAGGCTTGTAATTTATTTTCGTTGTATTTATTCTCATCAAAATTCAATCACAAGTCTAACATATATATACATCATACTAGAGATTCTTCTTAATGTGCTTGAGTTTTATTCCAAATTAAAGAAAATAAGAGGAACAAACAAACATATCTATGGAAAAATATATTTAACAGGGTCACACATGAGCTAGCAATATGAACAAGAAAAAATCACAACAAAACTAAGGAACAAACAAATCAAACACAAACAAGCAAATATCACGTAAGAACACAAGCAAAAATCACAACAAAATTGACTGCAATGATTGAGTTGCAAAACAAAGACAATGAAAAGGTTAAAGAGAATAAAGAGGTAGAATAGGGTAGAATGTTAGTCTTTCGTTAAAAGACAATGAAGAGGTAACATGACGTGGATTTGAGTACTTCCACGTGAGATTGAAAATCTAACCAAATAATTTTTTGAGATAAAATGATAAAATAAAAGGAAAAAGAAACAAACAAACAAACAAATATGAGTTAGATGGAGAAGACGAAGAATGCGCCACAATTAAGGATGATTGATAAGGCAATGTGGAATCGCCACAGTAATAAGGAATCCATTGATAAAATTCAAGCAAGTTATAATCCAAAACTCAAAGAGAAGACACATCTCACTCACAATTCTCATACCTTATTCTTAAAATGGGTCAAAAGCCAATTCACTAGACTCATACCGGGCTTACACCACTTAACTAAAATTATTACAATTCAAATT
Source organism: Cicer arietinum (assembly GCF_000331145.2). Classification (NCBI taxonomy): domain Eukaryota; kingdom Viridiplantae; phylum Streptophyta; class Magnoliopsida; order Fabales; family Fabaceae; genus Cicer; species Cicer arietinum. Next base: position 12,798,676 of record NC_021167.2, on the reverse strand, counting down.
AAACACAAATAAAACTAAAAACTATTATAAAATCTTGACTTGAAATATTCTTTGTTTTTTCTTTTAACTAGCTCATGTTAGGTCCTATCAGAACATGTTCGCGGAGAAAGAGGGAAGATAGTATTTCAATACAACTAATCTTTATATATATAATTTTTCGTTAATTGAAATGAATTTTTTATTTATTCTTTTCATCATATTTAATTTTTGCTTAAAGGCATTTATGTCTTCATTTTATAAATACACATTTATTCTCCTTTTCTCTTAAAATTTAATTTGTATGCACAAATAGTGTAAAATTATTCTAATTAATTAAAAATTCACATTTTTGACACACCAACTTAATATATTTTAATTGAATTAAAATTAAAAAACCTAAAAATAATCTTAACTACGTAACCAAGCCAATAACCATCGTTTGTCTCCCAACCATGTTATGCAATCTCTCCTACCACACACCACCCATATCTTTATGCTTTTCTTGTTTATCATTTTGCATCAAGAATTATTTCATTACGTAATAAATGTTAAAACAAATACAATGCATATTGTGAGACATAGATGGGTGAGTTTATTCTCGCATAATGTCGAAGCATACATGAAACTCATACATTCATCCATCAAAAGTACAATCAACAAACACATGGAATGAGACTTATTATATATATATATATATATATTGTATTTTATTCATTCTCATATGGGTTGGTAAAAAACTACCATATATAGTTATATACATCATTCTAGAGATTCCTCTATAATTTGATATGCTTAGAAAATAACAAAAATTTGAGTTTGAATTTTGAAATGAGAGAACTTATGTACGCAATTGTAATTACAGTCAACATGGTTCACACAATTCCTGTTGCACAACAATTAGGAGCTATATGTTTGTGTATTTTATTCTAAATTAAAGAAAATAAAAGGAGCAAGCAAGCAAATCTGTAACATTAGGGAAAAAATATATTTAACAAAGTCACGTATGAGCTATATGAATAAGGAAAAATCACAACAAAAATGAAGACCAAGCAAATCGAACCTAGAAACAAGCAAATATCATTAATATGCACAAACTAGTGTAAGAACAATGCAAATAGTGTTGGAACCCAGTTGATTAGAAGAAATAAACACCTCAGTTGTTTTGGTGATAACAAAATCGTCTGTGGGAACAATTTGATATTCTAACTTTGAATTTAAGTACACAAGTTCAAACTCATATACTTGGTCAAAGGACTCTCAGCGTATCTTCTATTAAATAAACAAATATAAAGATACAACACATATTGTCAACTCTTTGCTAAGTCCGATATGCGAATCAACATTGCGTTGTAGTGTCTCTGATAGTGCAAAGCATTGTCGGAGCTATTTTGCCTATGATAAACTCAAGCGTGACAATAATTATTTTGCCTCAGCTTCTGATAAGCGTGACAAGAATTCTTCTACCTCTAACAATCACATCAAGCGTCTGACTCTGAACTTCCATCCTATGAAAAAGTCGACGATATGAAAAGTCAACACTAAAAAGTCAACATTTTGAAGACAAAGCAATTTGCACCTCCTATGATAAACATCCTAAATCAGTTGCTTGTCTAAATATCTCAAGACACTCTATGATCATCATTCCCTCTGGTTTCCAACTATTTTAAACAGACACCCTAAACCATTACAAGATCATTCTTTTCTGGAAAGTCTCACCGTCAAATCATTCCACAAAGATACAATGCAAAACTTCATGGATTATCCTAATTTTCTATAATCAGTACAACGGACAAAAATCCTAATTGTACTCTATAAATGATGTGCCTCCCTCAACGAAGAAATAGAGAAAAACGAACAATACACTGCATACAAGCGATAATTATATTTTTACTATTGTTATCATCCTATTAGTGCTAAGAGAATTTTTCTAAAGCAAAAATTGTAAACACTCTCTGCAAGAGCTTATTTAGATAAACTCGAAAACATTTTGTTGTAACTTAGCCCAATAATGGTTGCCTTCCTCAACAACTCAACTATACTAAGCTAGAAGGTTGCGAAGATTGAACACAGTCAGCGTGACTAATAGGTGTTCAAGTCTAAGTATGATTTAGTGATAATTTAGTGGATTAAATCCTTCAAGTTGAAGGTGTTGAGACAAAATCTCTCTCAAATTGTTTTAATGATAACAAAATTATTTAAATGATTATGATTGTGTTTAATGTCTAATTTGTGCTATTGAGTGCATTCTAATTAGAAAACAGGTTACTCATCATCTCGATAAAAAGGAGAAAAATTTGAATTAAACCAACATGTTCTCTGAACTAGAGGATAAGCACTCAAAGGATGAATCTTGAATCTTTAAAGAGGATGAACCTTTACGAGAGAGAGTATACTTTATCACAGAAACATTGAATCCAAGTCAAAATAAAGAGAAGATAAATTTGTGGACAAACAGTTAAAAGGAGAAACAAACAATCCATACTTTAAACGTACAACCTTAGTTGAAGAAATCATCTAAACTTTTCTTGGAGAGATCAACATGGTGGATCTCAGGGTCAACAAGGAGCTCAAGCAAATCAAGCTCCACCTCAAAAATCTGCTTAGAACAAGCACAAGTTCTTTCATTGAAGAGTTCTTGCATTGAAGAGTCAAGAGCCAAGTTCTTTCATTGAAGAGTCAAGAGTCATCCAGAAAAATCACTCTGCATCAATAAAGAATTTGGAGATCCAACTGGGTCAACTTGCTCTATAAATGGCACAAAGCGCGCCTAGAATTTTGCCTAGTGACACAATTCCAAATTTGCGAAATAATGTCAATGTAGTGACAATGAGGAGTGGCAAGGTAAGTGAACAAGTACCACCTAAAGCCAATCAGAGTGGAAGTACTTCAACTTCAACCCACAGAGGAAATGGTCACCCCGACATCAGTTGAGAAGCACATCACTCTTGAAAAGGAGGAAGAACCTGTGGTACAGAAAAAGGAGACACTGCCAAAATCAGAAATTTGAATTTCGTTTCCTCAAAGATTAAAAAAAGGAAGAAACTGAAAAACAATTCGGTAAGTTTCTTGATGTTCTTAAAAAATTGCAAATCAATTCCTTTTGCAGAAGCACTAGAACAGATGCCGGCATACGCCAAGTTAATGAAGGAGATTTTGTTAAAGAAAAGAAAAATTGGTAGTGAAATAGTGATGCTTACCGAAGAGTGCAGTGCTATTCTACAGAGGAAGTTCTCAGCTAAGCTCAAGAATCCTCGAAGCTTCTCTATTTCTTGTGCTATTGGGGATAGAACTTTTGGGAAATCCCTGTGTGATCTTAGGGCTAGTGTGAATCTTATTCCCCTTTCCATATATAAAAGGTTAGGCATTGGAAGAGTCAAAGACACACAACTAATGTTACAGTTTACAGATCATTCAATGAAACACCCATATGGGGTGGTGGAAGATGTGTTTGTTGGTCAAAGGAGATAAGTTCATTTTTCCAGTGGATTTTGTGGTACTAGACATGGAAGAAGACAATGATATCCCCTTGATCTTGGGGAGACCATTCTTAGCAACAGGGAGAACTATGATTGATATGGCGGATGACACCTTAACCTTTAAGGTAAATGAGGAAACATTTACATTCAATATTCTAAAAGCCATATAGTCTTCAAACGAAAGAGAAGGGTGCAACCGAAGATGTTGTTAAAGAGAGTGAAGATCTAAGAGTAAAAGATACTTTATTCATGTGTCGCGGCCTAAAATTTCGAGTGTTTCTCGAATTCAATGGAGTCGCCACCAAAATTTATTTTAAAATAGGAAAAATATTGGGAAACCCTTAAAAATATAAAAAATGGTCTTTGAAACCAAATTTGAGTTCAGGAGTCGATTATGCGTAGGGAAGGTATTAGCACCCTACGACATCCGTTAAAATACGGCTACCTATAACTAATTGTGCAAAATTAATATTAACTTAAATATATTTATTTCTCATTATTACTAAATATGAATAACAATTATTATTAACTTTTTAATATGATTTTGAAATAAATGTGCGCTTAAGAAATAAAGGTCAAAAAAAAGAAATTTTTATTAATAAGCTTGACAAGAATGCGATCTTGCTCCTACGTATCTTTCGGTGCGATGGAGAAATCAAAGCTACGTAGTTCTTGGAAAATGCGGATGTGTTAATTGTGTTTTAAAGAAAATGTGTCTTGTGATAGAAAAATATGTTTTTTTTGACAAAATAGAAAAATAAAGAGTTTTATTTGAATAAATATTTTAAAATATGAGTTTTAGGACGATCAAGTTGTACAACTTGTGTCTCAAGATTCAAGGAGTAAAGAATATGTCACATCTAATATAAAAAAAATATTTTATATTATTATTGAGTTTTATATGAATTAAAAAAAAAAACACACCAAGTTGTACAATACGTGTTTTAACAACTCAAAGATAAAAAATAATACCACATCAAATTTATAAGTCGGTTTTAGATTAATTCATTAAAATAAATAAATAAAGAGAGTTTTATAACTATCAAGTTGTACCACTTGTGTTCTAACAACTCATATTAAAAAGATGTCACATCTAATTAATCTTTAATAAAATATTTATTTTTATTTTTTTTTATAAAAATTAATTTTTATTTATGAAACAAAATTAATTTTGAAATCATAAAAAGAAACTAAATAGGCTAAAATCTCAAACACATAGATCCGCTTTTTTTTGTTTTCCTTTTTTTTAGGCCCAACTTATCATAATAACAAAAAGGTTAAAAGCAAGTAACCCTAAAAAAACTACACACTTGAAGAGAGGAAGGGCGGCTGTTTTGCAGAAAACACAAATAGGGAACGTTGAGCTAAGTGGAGCAACAGTTTGACGGAGCTTACGACGGCAACCGCTGGATGTTTTGGTGAGGCGGCAGATATCCTTAGCGGCTTGGATCCTCAAATTAGGACAAAATCTCCATTGCTCGAATTTTAGAGAGAGTGAGAGAACGCGACAGTGCTAAAAGGGATGATCGTCGTTTCGACGTGACGGCGACAACGATACCATCGTCGAAGGTTTGCAATTTCTAATCTTATTTTGATTTTTCAGTCATAATATTATCTTAAAATAATAAAAAAAAACTACATTTTTAATAAAAATAAAAATCATGTGGTGAAGATCAGGAGCAAACATATTTATTGTACAAAAGAAAAATACTTGTGCGATTTCTTTTTTAATACTCTCTCGGATTTCTTCCTCTTCTCCTTCTTTTTATGTGTTTTTTTATCAGTGTTCTTAATATTAGATCTCTCCCCCTTTGAAATCTAAAAGATGTATTTATAGAGTCTTTTATATGTTTAGTTGCTTTCTTATATGTGTTTCTGTTTCCAGTTCCTAGTTTGATGTTTCATTTCCTTTGTTCATCATCTGCATCTTTCTGCACCTCCAACGCCTTCATAATTTTAGATTGTTTTATTTTTATCTGATGATTTGCTGAGCTTTTATTTGTCCTTTAGTTTATTTTTTTTTTAAACTCAAAATTTTTTCTTTTTGTTCTGCATAATGTGTACAATGGCTGATTTATAAAAGTTATCTTTTTATTTCTCTAATTAGTTACAACAGGTACAAATCTATCAATGAGCATGGCTTGTGCATCAATGGCCGTCAGCATCAACATATCAGAGTTTGGCAGTGAGCAAAGGCAACAATAGAGAACAAAACACAGGCAAAACTGGAAACAGCTGGCTTGATTTGAATTGGTTTTACCTAATTTTTATTGTAGTTTAATTTAGCTTTATTTTTAATTTGTAATTTGATTTGATTATAATTTGATTGTAATTGTAATCTGATTTGGCATTGTAAATTGATGAGCCTATTCATTGTAATTATTTTTATTTCCCTTTTTAATATATATTTCCTTTTTGATTTATTTTTAAATAAATTGGACAAAATTAGGGTACTACAGTTGCCCCTATTTAATTATATTTTACTTGAAAAATATGAAAAACATGAATAATAATGATATTCATTTTCATGTTATCAGGTAAAAGATAAATAAATATAAGGACCTAAATTTTGTCCAATAACAAACACATGTATTAAAGTTCCCTTGATATGTTAAAGTAGGAATGATGCAAAAAAAAAAATTGAGATGTGCAAAATGATCGTCTTCGGATTAGTTATCGATGCGTAGATCGACAGAAATAAAAATGGTCGTCTTCGGAATTATTACCGATGCGTAGATCGACAAAAATGAAGGTGATCGTCTTCGATTTGGTTACCGATGCGTAGATCTATAGAAATTAAAAATGATCGTCTTCGGATTGGTTATTGATGCGTCGTCTTCAGATTGGTTACTGATGCGTAAATGTATAGAAACAAAAAATGCTCGTCTTCGGATTGGTTACCGATGCGTAGATCTATAGAAATTAAAAATGATCGCCTTCGGATTGGTTACCGATGAATAGATCTATAAAAATGAAGGTGATTGTCTTCGGATTGGTTACTGATGCGTAGATCTATAGAAACAAAAATGATCGTCTTCGGATTGGTTACCGATGCGTAGATCTATAGAAATGAATGTGATCGTCTTCGGATTGTTTACCGATGCGTAGATCGTAATTGGTCCAATCTTGAAGGTAGATAAAGAAGGAGAATAAGTATATGATACTTGCAATTCGAACGATAAGATATGAATGATTCATAAGTGTGTTATGCATTGAGTATAGGTAAAGTGTCAATGAAGATGCATGGATCATGTGAGCATGAGTAAATTATGCATGATTTATGTGTGTCATGTATTACATATCAATTTTTGTTCATTTATTTGATTCCCCGATCCTTATGCTCTTCTCCGTCCAAGATTCAACGAATGAAGATAACAACCATTTTTTGCATGACGACTCCAGTATGTCTCGTGTGACCGCTTTTTCTAGGCGAAGCAAAATCCATTATTTAAAATGATTACCCTCCTTATTATTTTTCACACACTCATCTATCTTGAGAATCCAATGAGTTCCCGTGTATATATTTTTCAAGTGTCAAAATAATTAAAATACTTTTATGTTTTCACATATTTCAAATTCCAACATTTATTATCATAAAACAAAATTTTGAAACAACAGAACAATCAATAATGAAATTGGATTGGTATATAAAGAGTGTAACGTACAATATTGAATGAAAATATTGAAAAATGTACATTCGTTATATTGAAAGCAAAACAATTGAGTTAGGGGTTACAATGTGGGGACGAGTATGTTTAATTTTAGGTGGAGACATAACAAACGCTAGTCATTCTTGTAATTTAGGAATCCTAATAATCAACTTCCAAGAATAATAATTGCCCCAGTTTAAGCGCTTATCCCTAACTTTTGCATGGACC
>NC_021167.2:12754369-12791243 GCF_000331145.2 Cicer arietinum | reverse complement strand
ACTGCATCTGAATTTACTGGAAGTGGAAGGTCATCTCCATCCATTTCTGCGAGTATTAGAGCTCCTCCAGAAAAAGTTTTTTTCACAACATATGGTCCTTCCTAATTTGGGGTCCACTTTCCACGAAAATCCTTTTTTATGGGCAATATTTTCTTTAACACCTAGTCCCCTTCTTGAAACTCTCGAGGACAGACTTTTTTCTCGTATGCATTTTTAAGTCTTTTTTGATATAGCTGGCCATGACATAGAGGTATCATTCTTTTTTCTTCTATGAGATTTAATTGGTCAAATCGTGATTGAACCCACTCAGCCTCTTCCAGTTTTGTTTCCATCAAGACTCTGATCGAGGGAATTTCAACTTCAATGGGAAGTACCGCTTCCATTCCATACACCAATGAGAAATGAGTTGCCTCTGTTGAGGTACGAACAAAAGTTCTATAGCCATGTAATGCAAATGGAAGCATTTCATGTCAATCCTTATAGGTCTGCACCATCTTTTGTATGATCTTCTTGATATTCTTATTTGCTGCTTCCACAACCCCATTCATTTTTGGACGATATGGCGAAGAATTATGATGCTGAATTTTGAAACTATCACACAACTCCTTCATCATTTTATTATTCAGATTGGTCGCATTGTCAGTGATCATCTTATTTGGTATGCCATATCGACAAATCAATTCTCTTTTGATGAATTTGACAACCACACTTCTCGTTACATTGGCATAAGAAGCGGCTTCAACCCATTTTGTGAAATAATCAATAGCTACCAGGATAAACTGGTGACCATTGGAAGATTTTGGCTCAATGAGTCCAATAACATCCATCTCCCACATTGAAAATGGCCATGGTGATGTTAAAACATTCAAAGAGGTGGGCGGTACATGTACTTTATCAACATAGATTTGATATTTATGACATTTCTTTACGTAACTAAAGCAATCAGATTCCATGGTCAACCAATAATAGCCAGCCCTCAAGATTTTTCTCGCTATTGCGTGCTCATTTGCATGAGTTCCAAAAGAACCTCCGTGAACCTCTTGAATGATTTTTTCTGCTTTCAATTTATCCACACATCTAAGGAGAACCATATCATGATTTCTCTTATAAAGCACATCACCATTTAAGAAGAAGTTCATTGACAACCTCCTCAAAACCCTTTTGTCGTTCTTTGAAATACCTTATGGATATTCCCTATTCTTAACATAGGATTTGATATCATAAAACCATGGTTTGCTATCAAGCTCTTCTTCTATCGGCAAGCAATATGTTGGCTTATCCTTTTATTGAATTTTTATGACTGGAACTTCATGACCGACACTTATTTTGAACATTGATGACAATGTGGCCAGGGAATCAGCCAATTGATTTTTTTCTCGAGGAATATGGTGAAAAGTGATATGCTCGAAGTTTTCTACTAATTCTTTGATATGTGTATGATACATAATCAATTTGGAATCTCGAGTTTCCCACTCTTCTTTTGTTTGATGGATGACCAAAGATGAGTCTCCATATACCTCAAGAAATTTTATCTTTGACTCAATGGTTGCTTTAATGCCCATGACACATGCCTCATATTCTGCAATATGGTTTGTGCAATCAAAACACAATCTAGCCGTAAATGGAGTGAACTGGTTCTCTGGAGAAATCAAAATGGCTCCAATTCCATGCTCTAATGCATTAGAAGCACCATCAAACACCAAAGTCCATTTTTCTTTATCAGATGATTCGATCTCTTCAAATAAAGTCATGATACCTTCATCAGGGAATTCACACTGCATTGATTGATAATCTTCTACAGGTTCTTGAGCCAAATACTCCTTTAAGGCGCTTCCTTTGACAGCTTTTTGTGTAATCCTTCCAACAGGGAATCCTTTAGTAAGAGCAGGTTTCTCAAAGATGTATTTAATTGGGTCCATTTTAGACACCAACCAAGTTGTATGACATAACATGTATTGCCTCAACCGACGAACAACCCATGCTAATATGCAACATGTTTGTTCAAGCAGTGAATACCTTGTTTCGTAGCTGGTGAACTTTTTGCTCAAACAATAAATAACATGTTCTTTCTTACCAGATTCGTCATGCTGCCCCAGTACACAACCCATTGACTCATCAAGTGCTATCAGATACATAATAAGCGGTTTCCCAGGAACATGAGGCACTAAGATTGGAGGTTTTGACAAGTACTGCTTAATCTTTTCGAAAGCTTTCTGACAATTATCATTACATTCAACCTTTTGGTCTTTGCGCAACAACTTGAAAATTGGCTCGCATGTAGCGGTGAGATGCGACATGAACCTGGAAATGTAATTAACTTTTATTTTTGCAATCTTATTTTTGTTATTTGAATTTGTTTCTTTTTAGTTGTGTGTAAACATGCACTATGATGAAAAATTGTTACCAACTTGAAGCTAATCTTAAACTATTTGTTTCAGATTTTAAAATTTAAACTTTATTTCTTTGCTCATATCATTGTTCAATTCGATCAGTTTCAATAATGCATGCATTGTTGATTACTCATTGGTTGTCGAAGTATCACTTGCTATTTTAAAATAAATAAATAAATAACTTTTGTTGTGGCATGTTTGACATTATTTTGATAGTTCATATTTTCTTTTATTATCCTAGATGTGAGGTTTTGGGCCTAAATAGTTTAATTCTTTGTTGTGTGATTATCTAGACATGTGTTATCCCTTCAGAACTTTCACTAAATCTGACTTGCATCACTTGTAATTTATGCATACACTGAGGCAATTTGGTTTGGTCGTTTGAGTCTTTCTAACTATCCTATGAAAGTTTTATCCTTTGTTATCCCCTTTGAGTCTTGCCATTTTATTTCGGTTACTAGCCAGATTACAAGTCAAAGATTTGACTTAATTAAATCACCTTACTTGGAATTAGGTAGAAAAAAAAATTATTATCTTGATAAAGTTCTAAGTTTGGGGTTGCTCATGGGATAACAACCTTTTAAGTTTGGGGTGGTGATTCTCACAAAAAGAAAAAAAAATTCAAAAGAAAAAAAAAAGAAAAAAAAATACAATTTTAGTAAATTGATACATAACATCATCTAAATTCTTTTGTCAATGGTTGAGAATGTCCACAATAAAATGTGGAGAAAAAAAATAATAAAAGAGGGAGAATAATTTGAAAATGTATGTCTAACTCTAAGTAGTAAAACCTACTATCCCAAAATGTCATACTCTTACCTAAGCTCCATTACAACCCGAAAAGTCCTCCAAAAATGTATGTGTTTGTTGCATTGTGATTGCTATTTACAATTTTTTCAAGCCTATGATAGCGTGATGCATGTTCTAGGATTTGAGTGATAAATTCATAACCCTTTCTAAACACTCGAGGGAAATTTTGGTCAGATTGTGTGAATAGAGAGTTGAACTTGATGAATGAATGTTAAAATGTACAAATTGTGTTGTTTTTTGTAAGCAGCCATAGAGCATGATGAATATTTTTGTAGTAGTTGGAACTTTGAGAATTGAGTTTGACTTGATTTAAGAAATTGATTTTAAGTTTGCTTTTAACTGTACCAAATCTGAAATTAATTGTTGCTTGGGGACAAGCAATAAGAGCATCTCCAACGGTGAATTTCAAATGGGTTCATTAAATGGGGTTCACCGTGCCACATCATTTTAAAATAACTCATTTATTTTTTACTCCAACGGTGAACTCACATGTTCATTCAATAGGGTCCACCACTAACAAATCATTCATTTATTATTACTAGTAAATGAATAAAAAAAAAAAGGTAACCGTAATCAAAGTACCGTTCCTTCATGAGAGAACGGTGATGACAGTTTGGCACATCTCTAACAGTACACTCACCAAAAACTGAGGGTTACGTAACTACACCTGGCGGACGAACTCATTTTGGCTACCGTTGGAGATACTCTAAATTAAGTTTGGGGTTGTTATGACTCTTCATCATATGCATATTTTTCATTGATTTTAGTCTTATTTATCTTTAACCATTAGTTAATTTAAGGAGTTGTTTGATATATTTTGTTGATTTTAGTTCTTTGATTTAATGAAATGTTTATGTTCTTATTTCCTTGATTAAGTAGAGATTTTTCGTAGTTTTGTGTTGTTACTTTGTTTTAGTGCAGTGCTGAATTTGGGTGAGAAATCAACATGACCTATGTGGAGTATTTCAGTCATATCTGGAGCTGTAGATGTCCAATTGGAGTCAAACCACATGCACATGAAAGTTAAGATCCATAGCTACAACCTTCCTGAAGACCCCGGAACCCAATTCAGAATCAAAAGAGGAGTCAAATGCAGAAAACGTCAAACAGAAGAAGTTGTGTCCCTAACACTACGCGAAAAAACGGCTTTTACAGCGCTTTTTTTTAAGCCATTTACAGCGCTTTTTCAAAAAAATAAGCGCTGTGGAAACAGGCGCTGTAAATGATACAACAGCGCTTCTATAAAAGCGCTATAAAACATGTAAATACAACGCGCGCTTGTTATGCACATTTTACAGCGCTTCTTCACAAAAAGCGCTGTAATATGCACCCCGTCATATGAGTTATGGGTGTGCATATTACAGCGCTTTCTCACAAAAGCGCTGTAATATGCCCACCCATAATTTCATATATGGGCGTACATATTACAGCGCTTTCTCGAAAAAGCGCTGTAATATGCACCCCGTCATATGAGTTATGGGTACAAGGATACGTGCAGGGACATTCTTGGGAAAGTGTTTAATGTCCCTGAGTATTCCGGTCGAGTGAGGGGGAAAGGATTTGGCGTAACTCCCAAAAGCTTTTTTCCTCAAGAGAAGCGCCAAAAACCTTCCAACGAGGAAGTATTAGAGAAGCTCAGAATCTTATCGGAGCAAGTGGCACTCTTGGTGAATACGAATAAAGACAAGCAACTTCCGGTTCAGCTCCAACCTGAAATACAAATGGAGAGTGAAACCGGGAGTTGCAACGTCGGTTTGAAGAGTATTCCCGAGGTAATTAATTACTTACTACTTACTTGCTTATGTAATTACTTATGTATTAAACAAACTTATATATTAACTGTACTTATGTTTTAACTATTGATGTAGGGTGTCACTACATGTGTCCTATACTTGTCCTCGCCGACTCAACGGAAGGTGGGAAAAGGAATATTGTACAATACTTCGGGAGAAGTATTGCACAATATTCCGATCCCCGCGGGCCATGTCAAAGTATCGCCTACGGTTGCTTTCGAACCAACTGCACCGTTGCCCATACCGGACAACGATGGAGATATGAAGTTCTTAAGCGACGCTATTGGCAGTTACGTGGCATGGCCCACACACCTTGTTGCCCTCGAAAAAAAGATTCCCAAGGACAAATCAGTTACATCTCCCGAAAAGGTTTGTCACATTTATTGCCTAAGGTTTTTTATTTTTTCAGATTCAATAAACTAACATTTTACCTCATTTTTGTAGGTCCAAATAAATAAACCACCCCTACAGCCAAAAAAAGGCAGCAGACCTCAAAAATTGGAGGTTAATAGGGCTGCCAAACTACAAAGGCTGGAGGGTAATAAAGCTGCAAAACTTGCAGCAACAAAAAATCTGGATCGGGGAAAATCGGTCGCTGCTGCTGCTGCTCCTAATAAAAGTCAGCCACGCCTTGGTAAATACGGGGCGTGTCTTGACATCCAAATAAAAAGGAACATGGGCAGCAGCAACGATTCGCCCATTGTACAAATGAATCAAGACATCTTTGGAGATGAGTATATTGAGTACCTCGAAAAGGAGCAAATGTACGATCTTCTCGAACATAAGGAGCTGAGTGTTACTGTAATCAGCTTGTACATAAGGTAAAAAATACTTTTAATTGCATTTATTTGTAATTAATTAAATGTATTGGTAATTAATCTAGTTTAAAATTTTCATTGAAGGTTTTTGTACGAGAAGGTCGTGTGCACGAGGAAACTGTCAAATAAATACTCATTCTTGTCTCCGCATAAGATGTCGATGTTCAAACTCGATCCAGACAATGTAAAACACTACATTGTAGATATGTTTTTAAGAAATAAAGAAAGTGATAAATTGTTCTTGGCACCATATAATTCAGGGTACGTAATTTTATCTTTTTTAATTGATGAGAATTTAATTTATTAGTTGTCTATAAACAAAATTGCTTAACCAATTTTTTGTTGTTGTAGGGCACATTGGGTGCTATTTGCAATCAATGCGGTCTCTGAAGTGATATACTATTTGGATCCCGTGCACGGCGATTACACCAATCACCCCGGAATAAAGAATATGCTCGACACGTAAGTAATATTCATTTATTTCTTACATATATATATTTATATATATATATATATAAATATATATATGTAAGAAATAAATGAATATTACTTACGTGTCGAGCATATTCTTTATTCCGGGGTGATTGGTGTAATCGCCGTGCACGGGATCCAAATAGTATATCACTTCAGAGACCGCATTGATTGCAAATAGCACCCAATGTGCCCTACAACAACAAAAAATTGGTTAAGCAATTTTGTTTATAGACAACTAATAAATTAAATTCTCATCAATTAAAAAAGATAAAATTACGTACCCTGAATTATATGGTGCCAAGAACAATTTATCACTTTCTTTATTTCTTAAAAACATATCTACAATGTAGTGTTTTACATTGTCTGGATCGAGTTTGAACATCGACATCTTATGCGGAGACAAGAATGAGTATTTATTTGACAGTTTCCTCGTGCACACGACCTTCTCGTACAAAAACCTTCAATGAAAATTTTAAACTAGATTAATTACCAATACATTTAATTAATTACAAATAAATGCAATTAAAAGTATTTTTTACCTTATGTACAAGCTGATTACAGTAACACTCAGCTCCTTATGTTCGAGAAGATCGTACATTTGCTCCTTTTCGAGGTATTCAATATACTCATCTCCAAAGATGTCTTGATTCATTTGTACAATGGGCGAATCGTTGCTGCTGCCCATGTTCCTTTTTATTTGGATGTCAAGACACGCCCCGTATTTACCAAGGCGTGGCTGACTTTTATTAGGAGCAGCAGCAGCAGCGACCGATTTTCCCCGATCCAGATTTTTTGTTGCTGCAAGTTTTGCAGCTTTATTACCCTCCAGCCTTTGTAGTTTGGCAGCCCTATTAACCTCCAATTTTTGAGGTCTGCTGCCTTTTTTTGGCTGTAGGGGTGGTTTATTTATTTGGACCTACAAAAATGAGGTAAAATGTTAGTTTATTGAATCTGAAAAAATAAAAAACCTTAGGCAATAAATGTGACAAACCTTTTCGGGAGATGTAACTGATTTGTCCTTGGGAATCTTTTTTTCGAGGGCAACAAGGTGTGTGGGCCATGCCACGTAACTGCCAATAGCGTCGCTTAAGAACTTCATATCTCCATCGTTGTCCGGTATGGGCAACGGTGCAGTTGGTTCGAAAGCAACCGTAGGCGATACTTTGACATGGCCCGCGGGGATCGGAATATTGTGCAATACTTCTCCCGAAGTATTGTGCAATATTCCTTTTCCCACCTTCCGTTGAGTCGGCGAGGACAAGTATAGGACACATGTAGTGACACCCTACATCAATAGTTAAAACATAAGTACAGTTAATATATAAGTTTGTTTAATACATAAGTAATTACATAAGCAAGTAAGTAGTAAGTAATTAATTACCTCGGGAATACTCTTCAAACCGACGTTGCAACTCCCGGTTTCACTCTCCATTTGTATTTCAGGTTGGAGCTGAACCGGAAGTTGCTTGTCTTTATTCGTATTCACCAAGAGTGCCACTTGCTCCGATAAGATTCTGAGCTTCTCTAATACTTCCTCGTTGGAAGGTTTTTGGCGCTTCTCTTGAGGAAAAAAGCTTTTGGGAGTTACGCCAAATCCTTTCCCCCTCACTCGACCGGAATACTCAGGGACATTAAACACTTTCCCAAGAATGTCCCTGCACGTATCCTTGTTGCCCTCTTGAGTTTCAGAACTTTGTTCAATAGTTTCCTAAAATACATGTAACATTAAAAAGATAAGTTCAATAGCATTTTTAAAATACAATATTAAAAAATATTAAAGTGATAATATACTTACACAAAGTTCTACAACTTTCTTGACATTTTCATTATCAACCACTCCTTCTTTGTTAACACGCGCTTCCTTCCATAAGATATGACGACCCAAGGGTTGATCGGCTTGGGTGTCTTTTCTCTATTCGTTAAAATCATAAACAAAATAATACAAATTAGTTACACACTATAGTTTATAATACAAATTACAAGTGATGTTTAATTACTTACAATTTTTTGTTCAAGGCGTGCATATCCCATACGTGATTTCTTGTATGGGTGTTTTGGGTTGCTTGCCCGTTCGCGATTTGCCTTACTAATATTCTATATAAAAAAAAAATAGCAATTGTGTAAAAATTTAAAATACGCTACGAATATGAATAATAAAACACAAATGCTAATAAATTAATCACTTACGACAAACGCCGGGTCAGAACGTTTGGAAACAAATGCACTCCATTCATCCTTTGATATATAATGTTGATATATCTTTGGAGGTTCAGCATTTGTGTTTCCTTCTCTATCTTTTAGATAGAAATTTGAGAGATGGGATCTAAATCCACGATGGATTTTCCCAGCAACTCTCAAAACATATGACTTTCGTTCCTCATCAAGAACAAAAGTGGTCTGCAATGAAAACAATTATAAGTAATGTATTTTACAGAAAAAAAATTATAAATGACAAAAGAGTAGATCAAAATATTTACTTGAATGTCATTCCAGATGATATCTTTGGCATCCTTCAACGCCTTATCTCTCCAGTTGTCTATTGTTATTGGGACATTTTGACGAACAACAGCCCCAATGTAGCTTACAAACATGGAGCTGTTGGGGTCAACTGGCTGACCACTCTCGTTCCAGCCAACCTAATAAACTCATATAGTAAGTACATGCCCTAAACCCTAAAAAAAGATAAAAAAACACACAGCAAACAGAGTATATATAGTATACCTCAAATTTAATGCCACTGCTCCGTGCTTTAATCACCCTTTGCATGATAGTTGCACCACGTTTGACTTCTTTTTCGTAAGTCTTAGAGGTGCCAACTTCTTCATTTTGAACTTCTAAATCTTTGTTTGTATCCATTTAACTACAACAAGTTCAACATGCACTTTAGTATAACATCAACAAGCTCAACATGGATCATGCATTATTATAAACAAACTCAACATGTATCAGTATATCTTAAAAAAGCTCAACATGCATTCTAATGATTACAAAAATTTAATAACATCAATACCTGAATAATGATGGTTCGAAGAAAGACGAAATGCAAAGAAAAGAGGGTTTGCAGAAAGTTCACAGAAATATGGTTCACAGAAATACGGTTTGAAGAAATACGTAATGAGGGTTACGTATTTCAATGAAAATATATTGTGTGAAATGGGAGAGATGATCTTGGATGGAAATAAGGTTCGAAATGAAGGAGATGATCGTGGAAATAAGGTTCGTAAAGGACGGGATGATAGGGTTTGCAAAAGAAGAGAAGAAATGAAGGTTGAGATGAAGGTTACGTAATGAAGAGGAAACTGAAGAGGTAACTGTTATATATACGTAACACTTTTACAGCGCTTTTTATAAGCCTTTTACAGCGCTTATTTTGTAAAGCGCTCTAAAAGGCTTCTTTAGTTAAATTTTTAAAAGGCTCTTTTACAGCGCTTTTTTCAAATAAGCGCTGTAAAAGACCTCCGTGTGTTATTATGTTATTTGAATGCCTTTTACAGCGCTTTTTTCAAATAAGCGCTGTAAAAGACCTCCGTGTGTTATTATGTTATTTGAATGCCTTTTACAGCGCTTTTTTCAAATAAGCGCTGTAAAAGACCTCCGTGTGTTATTATGTTATATGAATGCCTTTTACAGCGCTTTCACACATAAGCGCTCTAAAAGGCTTCTTTAGTTAAATTTTTAAAAGGCTCTTTTACAGCGCTTTTTTCAAATAAGCGCTGTAAAAGACCTCCGTGTGTTATTATGTTATATGAATGCCTTTTACAGCGCTTTCACACATAAGCGCTCTAAAAGGCTTCTTTAGTTAAATTTTTAAAAGGCTCTTTTACAGCGCTTTTTTCAAATAAGCGCTGTAAAAGACCTCCGTGTGTTATTATGTTATTTGAATGCCTTTTACAGCGCTTTTACACATAAGCGCTCTAAAATGTCTCTTTATGTTAATTTTAAGAGGCTCTTTTACAGCGCTTTTCCCAAATAAGCGCTGTAAAAGACCTCCGTGTGTTATTATGTTATATGAATGTTTTTTAAAGCCTTTTACAGCGCTTTTCCACATAAGCGCTCTAAAATGTCTCTTTATGTTAATTTTAAAAGGCTCTTTTACAGCGCTTTTTCCAAATAAGCGCTGTAAAAGGCCTTATTGTTTTTGTGTTTTGTTATGTTATGTTATTTTTTAAACAAGCTCAACATGCATGCAAAACCCACATAGTAGTAACTGGTCACCACAAAAATCCCTTCCTCTTCACCAAACTCTTCTCCTTTTATGCATCTTCTTCACAAACATCAAAGCTTACTCTTTCACAATTCAATCTCCACCTCAACACCCTTTTTATCTCTTTACATTCTCTTTCCTTCTTAAATCGAAACTTAATTGGTATTCAGGATCATTGCCATGTTGCGAAAAATGGGTTTGTGTCTGGTGTTTTTGGGGATTCCCATGATGCGTACAAGGTGTTTGAAGAAATGGGTTTGTGTCTGATGTTTTTTGGATTCCCATGATGCGTACAAGGTGTTTGAAGAAATGGGTTTGTGTCTGATGTTTTTTGGATTCCCATGATGCGTACAAGGTGTTTGAAGAAATTAGGTGTCTGATGAATATTATTTTTAAAGCTTTTTTACAGCGCTTTGTCAAATAAGCGCTGTAAAATGTCTTTTTTACTCACTTTCAAAAGAGTCGTTTACAGCGCTTTGTGTGAAAAGCGCTGTAAAAGGTATAAAACACTCATTATTTTATTTTTAAAAGGATCTTTTACAGCGCTTTTTAAGATAAGCGCTGTAAAATGTCTCTTTATTTTATTTTTGTGTTTGGTTTATTTGGGTTGGGATGACATTAAAAACATTTTTATCATTGTTTATTGGATTAAAAATATTGTTATCATTGTCTTTATCACAATACTTTAGGAGATGATGAATTATTAGAAATGAGTATTCTGAAGAATCTATATATATATATGCACTGAGCAAAAGAGAATCTCTCTATTCAGTTCAGTTCAGTTCATGTAAATTACTAATTTATATTCAGTTCAGTTCATGTAAATCAAGCTAAATATAAAACACTCATTGTTACATGAACTTGGTATAAAACACTCAAATCAAGCTAAATATAAGCAGAAAATAAATTAATCAGAAAATAAATTAATCAGAACTTAGTATAAAACACTCAATTCAGATTACATGCATATTTACAATAACACAGTTCAGATTACATGCATAGCTTATATAAAACAATTAAACATATATATACATTAAGATGCCCTTCTTCTTTTCCTGGTGACATTCACATTTGTTTGTCCATTTACAATACGAAACGATGGATTAATCCAAATTCCCTCATCATGATCATCTCTAAGATATAAACCATCATCAGTTGAATCAATTTCATGTGGTTGTTGTGATGTTGCAAATAAAAGATCATTACCAACATCTTCATCATTATTGTTATCATCACTTATTTTATTGGTCGATAGGACAACAGACCATTTATCATTAGAAGGATCAGTGACATAAAACACTTGTTGAGCTTGCGACGCTAAAATAAAAGGCTCGTCTTTGTATCCCACCCTATTAAAATCGACAAGCAAGAATCCTGACTCATCAATCCGAACGCCATTATTATTATCGACCCACTTGCAACCAAATATGGGAACACGAAACATTGTGTAGTCTAACTCCCATATGCGCTCGATAACCCCAAAATATGATAGATTTGCATATATTGGGTTTTTGTCTTTTGCACTTGAGACATGCATCGCTTCAGCTACGAGAGTGACTCCACTATTTTGCATAGTGGTCTGATCATCTTGTTCTTTGGTATAAAATGTGTAGCCGTTAATAACATAACCAGTGTAAGAAAAGACATGTAAGCTCGGACCATTTGCTAGCCACCTCAATCTATTTGAAATTGATCCGGGGTCTATATCAAATTTTGACATTATGTGATTTTTTAACCATGTTACAAAACTTCGATTGTGCTCTCGAGTTATCCAATTTTGATTCCTATTCATGTTCAAACGAGATAACTGATCAATGTGTATTGTAACATACGGTTGAACCTCATCATCATTGTGCAGAACATACAATTGTGCCTGCTCCCATTCTGTCCTTGATATAGTCAGTAGTCTCCTTCCAGTTATCCCTTCTCCTGATAGTCTTCCCGAATGACGAGACATGGGAAGCCCTATGGATTCAACATTGGACAGATATTCAGTACAAAATTCAGCAGCCTCTTCAACAATGTATCGTTCAGCAATACAACCTTCTGGTCGACTTCTACTTTTTACGTACCCTTTTAATATTTTCATATATCGTTCTATCGGATACATCCATCTCATATAAGCTGGCCCACAAAGTTGTGTCTCCTTAACCAGATGAACAGTAAGGTGAACCATTATATCAAAAAACGATGGTGGGAAATACATTTCAAGCTCACACAAAGTAACAACAATTTCCCTCTGCAATGTCGGTAATTTCTGAGGGTCGATCACTTTACTACAAATTTCCCTGAAGAAGAAACATAATCTAGTTAAGGCTAGTCGAACTTTTTCAGGTAAAATGGAACGTATACCTATTGGTAGCAAATGCTCCATTATAATATGACAATCATGGGTCTTCAAACCTTTTAACTTGAGGTCTTTCATACAAACCAAATTTTTAATGTTCGAAGAGTATCCTTCTGGAACTTTAACTTCGTGTAGAAATTTACATAAAACAATTTTTTCCTTTCTAGATAGAGTATGAGCGGCTGGAGGTAGATATGTGCGATTTCCTTTCTTTACTGGAGCCAGTTCATTTCTTATTCCCATATCGACCAAGTCCAATCTTGCATTGACGCCATCTTTAGACTTTCCTGGAACATTGAGTAACGTACCAATAACACTTTCAAATACATTTTTTTCAATATGCATCACATCGAGGAAATGTCTTACATACAATGACTTCCAATATGGCAATTCAAAGAAAATTGACTTTTTCTTCCACCCAGTTTTCACCAGCTCTCCCGCAAAAGGTTTGCCAAATTTATTGGTCAAACCTTGTACTTTTTCAAGTATTTGATATCCAGTCGGTGCTAAAGGAGCTTTACCTTCCTCTGATTTTCCATTGAATGCATTTCTCCACCCACGATACTGATGACTATAAGGTAAAAATCTACGATGTCCAAGAAACACATTCTTCTTACAATGTTTCAACCGCATCCAATTTGTACTCTCTTCACATATAGGACATGCACACTGACCTTTAATGCTATATCCTGATAAATTACCATATGCTGGAAAATCATTAATTATGCCGAACAACATAACCCTTAAATTGAAACATTCTTTCTTATACCCATCATAAACTTCCACACCTGTCTCCCACATACTTTTTAAATTTTCGATTAGAGGAGTCAAGTATACGTCGATATCATTCCCCGGTTGTTTGGGTCCAGAAATTAACAGAGACAACATCATAAACTTACGCTTCATACATAACCATGGAGGTAGGTTATATATTACCAAAATCACAGGCCACGTGCTATGTGAGATGCTTTGAAGACCATGTGGATTCATTCCATCAGTAGAAAGTGCAAGTCTTAGATTTCTTGACTCTATCCCGAATTCAGGATACTCGTGATCAATTTTTGCCCATTGTGGGGAATCTGCAGGGTGTCGAAACATTCCATCTCTAATTCTTTCATCTGCATGCCATGTCAAGTGTTTTGAATCTTCTTCACTGCGATACATGCGCCTAAATCTTGGTATTATAGGAAAATACCACACGACTTTTGCTGGAGTAGATTCTTTCTTCTTATATCGAGAGACATTGCATTTCGGACACGCCTTAAGTAGTTCATATTCGTTTCGAAATAAAATGCAATCGTTAGGACACGCATGAATCCTTTCGTAACTCATTCCAATAGAACACAAAATCCGTTTAGCCTCGTAGGTCCGACTGGGAAGTTCATTATCATCTGGCAACATATCTTTTATGAGTGTTAATAATTCCGTAAAGCTTTTATCAGACCATCCATTACTCGCTTTTAAGTTGTACAACTTTAATATCGCTGACAGTCTTGTGAATTTAGTACAACCATTATATAATTCTTTCTCTGCATCACTCAACAAACTTTCAAACATTTTAGGACAATCTCGAAGATCTTCTTCAACTGCTTTTGCAATCTCATCAACTCGGTCCGGCTCATATGTATCTGTATCGAAATCAGTTGAAGCATATGTAGAACTATTCTCAAAATTAATGTTTCCTTTTTTTTTCTCACCATGTCTTATCCAACATGTGTAGCTTTGATCAATTCCATTACATACTAGATGTCCTTCTAATTCATCTTCTCTAACACGTTTTCCAAAACAACATTTTAAACAAGGACAAACTACTCTATTTGGATCTTTTGCATTCTTCACTGCAAACTCAACAAACTCCTTCACTCCAATTTCATACTCTTTTGACAATCGATTGGCTGAAATCCATTTCCTATCCATATTATACCACCTATATAAATGCAGTAACAAAAATAATAAGCTTTCAAAACATATCAACAAGTTTCAAAAAGAAACCAATATCAACTAAAAATTTCAAAACAGAACAGATCATGTGGTATGAGTTTTTGACAATTTTTGACAATTTCAAAACATAACAGATCATGTGTAAAAAATACCTTAGACAACGTAGATGGCCGCACAGTACGTAGAGGATATTAGGGTTCGCAACGTATATAATTATTTGAAAGATGTATTTTACAGCGCTTGTGAAAAAAGCGCTGTAATAAGTAGTTAAATTCAATGAAAGCGGATGTGTTTTACAGCGCTTGTGAAAAAAGCGCTGTAATAGGTAGTTAAATTCAATGAAAGCGCATGTGTTTTACAGCGCTTGTGAAAAAAGCGCTATAATAGGTAGTTAAATTCAATGAAAGCGCATGTGTTTTACAGCGCTTGTGAAAAAAGCGCTATAATAGGTAGTTAAATTCAATGAAAGCGCATGTGTTTTACAGCGCTTGTGAAAAAAGCGCTGTAATAAGTAGTTAAATTCAATGAAAGCGGATGTGTTTTACAGCGCTTGTGAAAAAAGCGCTGTAATAAGTAGTTAAATTCAATGAAAGCGGATGTGTTTTACAGCGCTTGTGAAAAAAGCGCTGTAATAGGTAGTTAAATTCAATGAAAGCGCATGTGTTTTACAGCGCTTGCGAAAAAAGCGCTGTAACACATTTACGAAAGCGCTTCCGTTTACAGCGCTTTTTTGACAAGCGCTGTAAAATCCTTATAACGTGATGCGCAAACGTTATATGACCTACTACAGCGCTTGTTTTACAGCGCTTTACATAAAAAGCGCTGTAATAGGTTCCGTTATTTTTAAAATATAATTACAACAGCGCTTGTGTTTAGAAAGCGCTGTAAAATGGGCGCTGTTAAATGTCATTTCTGGCGTAGTGTAAAGCGCAACAGCTGCACCTAGAGTGCATTTCCACTCTTTTGAATCTGTCGAGGCGCGCCTGAAGAGCGTGTCACGCGGCTAAATGTTTAAAAACACATTTTTTTCTTTCACTTTTTAGGGATCTTTTTTACTATTGAGAAGTTGGGAGACTTGTACCCTAGCAGAGAAACTCAAAGACGGTCATGTCTAACACCATTGGAGCAGTTTTATCAAGAATCATTCATGATTCTTTCTTGCAATTCTTCTCTAATCTCTATCTTTTCTATCTCTGTCATGAGTAACTAAACTCTATTTGTTAGGGATGAGTGTAACAAGATGAAATCCTTATTTTTCTAATTTGATTTTTAGTTATATGAATGAGTTTATTGAATTATTTTTCTCATCTCTGTGCTTAATGCTTTTTATTGTTTGATCGACATTAAAATGTTCTACGATTTGTATTTTGAAACGGGAATGGACTTTACAAATGTTTGATATGAGAAATTCATGATTTTGTAGTCTAGGGATAGATGCAGGTCATGAAACCAATTAAATTAGTTGCAAAGGCAATAGTTTTACAAGAGAATTGATGTATGATAAGGCGTAATTCTAATCTTAAATCCACTAAGAAATTAAGGGTTACTTTGGAATTAAATGTTCTGTCACTAAGACATTAGGGCAAAAATAATAAAAAAATTCGGTAATAATTCAATAAAGGAATTCAATAACTAGGATCAAATTAGACACCAAAGTTGGATTCAAAGTGAAACTCATCCCTAACATTTTTCTTATTATAAAGGATCAATTTTATTACTGTTATTAATTTTAAATATTATTTCAATCAATTTGGAAACTTTTTGTTCAATTTCAGTAATTAAATATAATTTGATAGTAAAACGCAATCCTTGAGTTCGACACTCGGTGTTACCATTTTAATTATTACTTACAACGATTCAGTACACTTGCTGAAACGATATCACTAGTCTCTGTATTAGCACATTCAAATAAGACCTAATTCTCATTTTCAAGAGCTCTAATGCATAATGCACATGCATTTCTACAGTGAAGGAAATATAAGGATAATATATTATCCATGTAAAATGGAAGATATATGATCATGAAGGAAAAATAATAGTTTTGAGATGAAAAAAAAGAGGTTGCACTATTGTTTTCCGCTTCTTTATTTTTAATGAGACAAGAAAAGTGAACAATTTATATTTAATATCGATTGTTTTTTTCCTTAATCAATTTCTTTTGGATGAATACCTAAGTTTTAGTGATAAAAGTCGGTTGATTAATGGGGATGTTTGTCTTTGGCGAATAAAACGTTGAGGACAATGTGCTTTCGCACGTCTCATACTTTTTTGTTGTGTCCATGCATGTGCGTAGGTTGTGGTTTATGATAGGTGATATATGAAAAGTTCGTGGTGATCATGATTATTCGTGGCTTGCATATTGGTTTATGGTTTGTGTATGAATGTGGTTCATGATACACTACTTTTGGCAATCCCATCTACTTCCAATCTCATCTTATTACTGCTTTTTTTTCACAACTACAAGATTGTTCTCTTGGAATCACACCATGTCACCATCATTCGAATTGTGAGGGTTGATTTCTAGGCCACCTTTCTCTCTGATTCTTGTTCTTCATTTAAACTATTTTGCACAAATATTAAGAAATAAAATAATTTGAAGAAATAGAGAAGTCATTTTATCAAATTACTCATCTTCATTATTAGTGAATTTTTTACTATTATCAATGCAAAGTATAATAGTTTTTTGAAAGTTATGTATATAGTAATTCTTGAAGGATAGTATAGGAAAAAATTAATTAAAATTGTATAAAAAATTGTGAATGACCATCATTTTTAGATGATTTTTGTTGTTAAAGTGACATTCATTGTTAGATAGAGGGAGTACATGAATTTATTAAAAAATTGAGAGAATTTTTTAGTTTCAATTTAGTTGGTTTGAAATTAGGATCAATGGCGTAATTATTTACAAACTTAAAGGACTAACTTGATACAAAATAAAAGGTAAAGGATTAAGTTGATACAAAAAAAAAAGATAAAAGACTAATATGTCATTTTTCATGTAAATTAAAAGATCAAAATGTAGTCTGGAAAATGGTGAAAACCTTTTGAACAAAACAATAATTCCTTAACTTATGATGGTCAAAACCATTTGATTGTTACTCTCTACTAAGACATCTCATAATTTTATTTATTAAATCTTCATTCGAAAAAGTTTTTCCAAGTGCAATCAAATGATTCATAATATATGAGAATTATTTTTGCAAATCGGCAATAACTTCCCTTGGCTTCATGTGAAACAATTCATACTCTCATGTAAGCGTATTAATACAGGCACGTATAACTTCATATGTACCTTCATGTGTGACCTGTAAAGTGTCGATAATTTTCTAATTATTTAACAACGAGAGACTCTTTAATATTCATCTTGTCCAAGAAGGGACTTGATGATATTATTTACATTTCAATCATATTTAATTTTCTTCTTGTCTTAATATGTCCAATTCATTTGAAGTTTATTAATTGTAACACCACCACAAATTATTGTTGGAACAAATGGTCTATTGTCTATTGATTTTCAAATGTCCAAATCTTGAGATTCGATATGCATTTTCATAAGTTCTTTCCAATACGAATAGTCATAGCCTTGAAA
This sequence comes from Cicer arietinum, assembly GCF_000331145.2. NCBI lineage: Eukaryota > Viridiplantae > Streptophyta > Magnoliopsida > Fabales > Fabaceae > Cicer > Cicer arietinum. The sequence goes on along the minus strand of NC_021167.2, from coordinate 12,772,877 downwards.
AAAGGTTCCCTAGTATACATCCTCTTAGGTTCTAAAATCACATTAGAAGGCATTTAGATAACTCTTAAATTCTTAGACTCATGACACTAAGAGCCTGGACTCTTGATGTCACATGTTAGTCGAGAAGGCCTTAACACTCTAGAAGTATATTGAATAAAGTCCCAACTTTTCAGAGATTTTTTATCACACAACATAAATTATTTGAAAACATGATGAAATAGAGTGTTAATTCATACTAACTCAATTGGTAGTGAGATGAATAAATTGTTGACTTAGGTCCTGGGGTTCTATTCCAACGAAAGACAAAATCTCACAAATTCCAATAATAGAAAAGAGATGAGTACTAGCAAAATAATTATTATTATACAATAATAAAAATTTTAAAATCATATTTTCTACAAATAGAATATTATAATTTTTAATATTGAAAAAAATATTAAATATATTCAATATATACATGTATATAAAATTTAAAAATGACAATAATATTAATAGCGAACCGGACTCGAGGGAATATCAACACCCCAAACCCGCCCCCACCCCGGAGTTTTAATATTGGAAAAAATTTGAATCCACACCTAATCGAAATGGATTTTTTCCACACAAATTAGGACGAGTTTGGGTGGGTATATGCGGATGCGGTTTGTGTTGTCATCCTTCTGCTGATTCATATTGTATGTTGTGACAACTATGACTTCTGTATTAACCCAATTTTGTCCAGTCAATCATAAAAAGTTTTCCAGTTGTAGCATCCACTTCTGCCTCTGATTCTATTTCTGCCTCTGGTGTTATCCTCTGATTCTGCCTCCAATTCTGCCATTTGTTTCCATTTCTGCCTCTGGTGATATCCTCTGGTTCTACCTCTAATTTTGTTTCTCCCTCTGATGGTATACTCTAGTTCTACCTCTGGTGGTATCCTACAATTCTGCCTTCGATTCTGTTTCTGCCTCTAATGGTATCCTCTAGTTTTGCCTCTAGTGGTATTCTCTATTTTTGCCTCTGGTTTCGTATTCCAGTTGTAGCCTCCGCTTCTGCCTCTAGTTATGTTTCTGCCTCTGATTCTGTTTTTACCTCTGGTGCTATCCTCTGGTTTCGTATTCCAGTTGTAGCCTCCACTTCTGCCTCTGGTTCTGTTTCTGCCTCTGGTGGTATCTTGTGGTTCTGCCTTTGGTTTCATTTCTGCCTATGATTCCATTTATGCCTTTGATGGTATTATCTAGTTCCACCTCTAGTGGTATCCTCTGGTTTTGCCTCTGGTTCTGTATTCTAGTTGTAGCCTCCACTTTTGTCTTTGGTGGTATCCTATAGTTTTGTCCTGGTTCCATTTATGCCTCAGATTTTATTTCTGCATTTGGTTCTGTTTCTGCCTTTTGTGATATCCTCTAACTTTTCCTCAAGTTTTGCCTCTAGCGGTATCCTTTGGTTATGCCTCTGATGGTCTCCTTCGGTTCTGCCTCTGGTGGTATCTTTCGATTCTGCCTCTGATTGCATTTTTGCCTCTGGTGGTATCATCTGGTTTTGCCTCCAATTCCATTTCTGTCTCTGGTGGTATCTTCTGGTTTTGCGTTCGTTTCTGCCTCTAGTGGTATCCTCTGATTGTGTTTCTGCCTTTGGAGGTATTATCTGGTTCTACCTCTGGTTCTGTATCTACCTCCATTTATGTTTCTGCCTCTGGTCGTATCCTCTGGTTCCCTATTAATTCTTGTTATTTTTTGTTTTGTTTTAGGCAGCATTAACACTCTCTTCCATCTTTTCAACCTTCTTATTTTTCATCTTTATAGTTGCACACACCATATTTTTAACCCTTTTTAGCCTTTTTTTCTTCTTCTTAAAAAACTGCAATTTTTTAAACTAGTAAGAGGTTGCCGAGTTTTCGGTTTTGATTTTTTTTTTTAAGTTAGTAAGAGTTTTTGTTAGTATGATAAATGAAGCATGAAATGAGTTAAGGAAGAATACAACAACTCAAAAAAAAAAAAATATATATACAAACAAAGCAAATCAATGAGTATAACAAATATTCAACTTGTGTGATAACTATTTCTAGATTCATCTTTGTAATTGTTTTATAGTTTTGTTTAGTGTTATACCTTTAATTTGAATTTTGTTTACCATAAATAAGCATTTTAGTTTTTGTTAAAAGTTTTATTAAATTCTTTTAGTGTTATAATAATTGTCATCTTATTCTTTTATTTAAGTTATGGACTAAATACAATTAACATCAACTACTTTTCAAATAATAGACATTCAAAATTCATTCTCTGATTTATCATTATCATCTTTAATAAAATGAATATCCATGTTGTTCAAATCAATGTGACTAAAAGGTTGGGTGAAATGTTATGTTTTGCTAAACTTAATTTTAAGATGTCTGAGTTGTGACAACTTAACGATCTTAAGCTCAAAATAATAAATATCCTTTTAATAAAATAAGACTGATTAAGATGCGACATCGTGTCAGTGATAGTTTAAGACATTTGAGTTGTGACAACTTGGTGATATTAAACTTTCTTAACAAAATCAAAATAAATAACTAAACTTTTTCATCAAAATTAATTTATCTGACTCAAGGTTTTCTTTTCTTTCATTAAATCAACAATTTATTTTTATTCAATCATTTTATTGTAATCAAACGCATTTTCTTTAAAAAAAAACAATCAATACATCTGCATTTTCTACGTAAGAACTACGTAGTTTTGATTTCTCTATCGCATCGGGAGATACGTAAGAGCAAGATCGCACAATTGTGAAACATAATAATAAAATTTTATTTTTTCCTAATATGTGTTTAAATAAATAAAAATTATATTTTCATTTTAAAAAAGGAGAAATAAATTTATATAAGTTAATATTAATTTTGCATAATTAATTAATTAAGGATTTTTCCATATTTTTTCTATTTTAAAATAAATTTTAATAACACAATTCAAGAAACATTTAAAATTTTAGACCGCAACAACTTTATACTGTAACATCATCTCAACCTTTGGATCAACATCAAATACTCAAAATTAAAAGATCTGTCTGCGGCTATATACATCTAGGACTGGACAGAAACCTGTGGCCCGAAAATAACTGGACAACCCGCAGCCCAAATTTAATATTGGGTGGGCAAAGACGGGTTAATGGGTTCACGGGTCAATTTACGTGGGTCCACATGGTTTTAAATGGGCGGGTTTGATTTATAATATTTTGACTGTGGGTACCCGAACCCGCCTGATCTAATGTATTAAAAATTAAAAGTTATACTAGGCCCAATAATACCAGCCCATTTTTTACTCAAACCTCACCCATCAGATTTCAGAGTAACCCTAATTTTCATCCAAATCTCACCCATCACTCTCTACTCTTGTCTCTCTCTTCATTCATTTAGAGTAACCCTAACTTTCACCCTCACTCATGACTCAACTGAACATTCACTAAGAAACCCTAGCTACCACCATCTTCGCCGTGCAACCATCATCCTTCACGTGATCTCCATCATTTTCTGTTTTGATCAGAATCATAGTCACCTCTATCTTTGTCGCTGTCACTACCATTTTTCGTCACTAAGGTTAGTATTTATTGTATAATGGTATTCTGAGTTTTTGATTTTCTTTTGCGTTTTGAGTTTTTTGACATTTTAAATTTGTTGAAGTTGTGTTTTGTTGGTTTGTTTTAAATCTGTTCTGGGTTTCTAATTTTTTTGTGTATTATGATTTTTTTTTTGTATTATGATTTTTCTCATATTTTAATTTTTATTAAAGTTTTATTTTTGTTATGGGTTTAATTGTTGAACTCCATTGATTAACCTAGTATAACTGTTTATAAAGACAAAATAAACAGAAAAAAAAAAATATTAAGAAAATTATAAGAACCCTTAGGCCCAAACATTATCCTATGTTGTTTCTTCTTACCAAGATGACATTGCTTTGCAACAACATGGAATGGATCGTATCTATTTCTGGCCACAATATTAGCAGTTTGCAAGTCCAAGTATTTTAGTTTCTCACTCTCTTTATGCAAAAGTCACAAACAAAAGACATAACAAGACCATAAGTTTTTATCAGCAAACAGAAAAACTTCAATTCAAATCCTGAAAACAAGAAGTTATAATACATTTGTTTAAGTGGTAAATTTTAATGCACTAAGAGCTTCTAAGCCTTGAACCAAGCATTACTCACTTTTGGTGGGTCTTATCAGTTATCATGTCATGCATATCAGCTATATCTAATTTTTTCCCCAAGTATAAAACTATGTTAGTGACTTGAGGGGCATGAAAGAGTGCTAATAGAAAAGTTCAAAGTTCAATTAATCGTGGAAAATATATATGTTATTGTAGTGTTTGAACTCTCTATAAGTTTCAAATTATTTGGTATAGATATAAAAATGATTGAACTTATTTGGTATAGATACAAAAGTAATTGAACTTATTTGGTGTCGCGGCCTAAAATTTCGAGTTTTCATCGAATTCAATGGAGTCGCCACCAAAATTTATTTTAAAATAGGGAAAATATTGGAAAACCCTTAAAAATGTAAAAATGGTCTTTGAAACCAGATTTTGAATTCGGGAGTCGATTATGCGTAGGGAAGGTATTAGCACCCTACGACATCCATTAAAATACGGTTACCTTTAATTAATTGTGCAAAATTATATCAACTTAAATATATTTATTTTTCTTTATTATTAAATATGAATATAAATTGTTTTTTATAAATGTGATTTTTTGAGATAAAAACGTATTTAAAAGAGTAAAAAAAAGTTTTTATTATTGTGCTTGACAAGAGTGTGATCTTGCTCCTACGTATCTCCCGGTGCGATGGAGAAATCAAAGCTACGTAGTTCTTGGAAGAAAATGTGGATGTGTTGATTGCTTTTAAATAAATTGTATTTTTTGTTATTTTCTTTTAAAAAAAATTAATTTTGACAAGCATAAAGAAATAAACTTGCTCGATTTGAATAATTATCTTAAAATATGAATTTTAAGACGATCGAATTGTACAACTCGTGTCTCAAAATTCAAGGAGTAAAAAGATGTCACATCTAATTTAATCCTCTTAAGAATATTTTTATTTTTATTTTTAAATTAAGTTTCCAAACTAACAACATAGTTTAATTTATAGTATGTAACTCTAGGATTAAAATATAAATAATTTTTATGATTAACTTGTTTATGATTTTTATTTTATTAATTTATTTTGTGAATATGAGATTTAGAACCATCAAATTGTCACAATTTGTGTTCTAATAACTCAAAAATTAAAAAGATGTCACATCTAGTTAATTTTAATGAAATATTTGTTATTATTTTATTTTTAAAAAAAATATAATAAATATTAAACAAGTTTAAATGATTTTTTTCGAAATAGAATTAGTTATAACCACGAGAATAAAATAGTAAAAATAAAAATATATGGACTTTAACTTAATCTATTAAAAAATTTATATTAATTATATATATAATCCTTTTTTAATATATTTTGTAAATAAGTGAAAAATTGTTATAATGTAAAATAAATGACCTTTATTACTAGTTAATTGTATTCATAATTTTTATAATAAGCATAACATAAATAATAATAATTTAAAGAAAATAATACCCTAACCCTTAATAAAATGAAAGCGCTAAACAAATCAGGAAACAATGAAACAAACAGGGCAAACCTCACCCCCATTTCAAACTCATACACAAAATTTCAAACTCAAACCAGGAATCGATGAATGAAATACCTTTCCGATGCGGTCGTCTCTTTGATCTTAAAACGGGTTTGATTTTAAAACGGGTTTGAATATCCTTATGGGTTTGATGGATCTGAGTTTGCTGAATGGGTTTGATGGATCTGTTTGTTATGGGTAAGATCTGTTTCTCTAATAACAACTCTATCTTCTACCTTTATCTGGTTTTCTGATTGTTTTAGAAAATTTCCTCCTCTCTCTCAGTTCTGTTTGCCTCAATTTATAAGAGAAACGGCTAATGTTTTACTTATACATGTTCTAATTCATTGGATTTTACTTATAACATGTTTGCAACAGGATCTTCACAAGGTATAAAAGATAAAGGATGGGTCTTTGCAAGATAAAGGATGGGTCTTTGCAAGTTGTTTGTGAGCAATTGTTTTTTTGAGTGATGCTGGGTTGAAAGGAAACTTTGTTGAACATAATGTTGAAGACGTGTGAACGAAAGGAAACGTGTGGCCAGTGTGAACGAAAGGAAACGTGTGGCCAGTGTGAACGAAAGGAAGTGGCCAGTGTGAACGAAAGAAATGGCCAGTGTGAACGAAAGGAAACGTGTGGCCAGTGTGAACGAAAGGAAACGTGTGGCCAGTGTGAACGAAAGGAAGTGGCCAGTGTGAACGAAAGAAATGGCCAGTGTGAACGAAAGGAAACGTGTGCCCAGAACTGAAGGAAACGTGTGCCCAGAACTGAAGGAAACGTGTGCCCAGAACTGAAGGAAACGTGTGTCCAGAACTGAAGGAAACGTGTGCCCAGAACTGAAGGAAACGTGTGTCCAGAACTGAAGGAAACGTGTGCCCAGAACTGAAGGAAACGTGTGCCCAGAACTGAAGGAAACGTGTGCCCAGAACTGAAGGAAACGTGTGCCCAGAACTGAAGGAAACGTGTGCCCAGAACTGAAGGAAACGTGTGCCCAGAACTGAAGGAAACGTGTGCCCAGAACTGAAGGAAACGTGTGCCCAGAACTGAAGGAAACGTGTGCCCAGAACTGAAGGAAACGTGTGCCCAGAACTGAAGGAAACGTGTGCCCAGAACTGAAGGAAACGTGTGCCCAGAACTGAAGGAAACGTGTGCCCAGAACTGAAGGAAACGTGTGCCCAGAACTGAAGGAAACGTGTGCCCAGAACTGAAGGAAACGTGTGCCCAGAACTGAAGGAAACGTGTGCCCAGAACTGAAGGAAACGTGTGCCCAGAACTGAAGGAAACGTGTGCCCAGAACTGAAGGAAACGTGTGCCCAGAACTGAAGGAAACGTGTGCCCAGAACTGAAGGAAACGTGTGCCCAGAACTGAAGGAAACGTGTGCCCAGAACTGAAGGAAACGTGTGCCCAGAACTGAAGGAAACGTGTGCCCAGAACTGAAGGAAACGTGTGCCCAGAACTGAAGGAAACGTGTGCCCAGAACTGAAGGAAACGTGTGCCCAGAACTGAAGGAAACGTGTGCCCAGAACTGAAGGAAACGTGTGCCCAGAACTGAAGGAAACGTGTGCCCAGAACTGAAGGAAACGTGTGCCCAGAACTGAAGGAAACGTGTGCCCAGAACTGAAGGAAACGTGTGCCCAGAACTGAAGGAAACGTGTGCCCAGAACTGAAGGAAACGTGTGCCCAGAACTGAAGGAAACGTGTGCCCAGAACTGAAGGAAACGTGTGCCCAGAACTGAAGGAAACGTGTGCCCAGAACTGAAGGAAACGTGTGCCCAGAACTGAAGGAAACGTGTGCCCAGAACTGAAGGAAACGTGTGCCCAGAACTGAAGGAAACGTGTGCCCAGAACTGAAGGAAACGTGTGCCCAGAACTGAAGGAAACGTGTGCCCAGAACTGAAGGAAACGTGTGCCCAGAACTGAAGGAAACGTGTGCCCAGAACTGAAGGAAACGTGTGCCCAGAACTGAAGGAAACGTGTGCCCAGAACTGAAGGAAACGTGTGCCCAGAACTGAAGGAAACGTGTGCCCAGAACTGAAGGAAACGTGTGCCCAGAACTGAAGGAAACGTGTGCCCAGAACTGAAGGAAACGTGTGCCCAGAACTGAAGGAAACGTGTGCCCAGAACTGAAGGAAACGTGTGCCCAGAACTGAAGGAAACGTGTGCCCAGAACTGAAGGAAACGTGTGCCCAGAACTGAAGGAAACGTGTGCCCAGAACTGAAGGAAACGTGTGCCCAGAACTGAAGGAAACGTGTGCCCAGAACTGAAGGAAACGTGTGCCCAGAACTGAAGGAAACGTGTGCCCAGAACTGAAGGAAACGTGTGCCCAGAACTGAAGGAAACGTGTGCCCAGAACTGAAGGAAACGTGTGCCCAGAACTGAAGGAAACGTGTGCCCAGAACTGAAGGAAACGTGTGCCCAGAACTGAAGGAAACGTGTGCCCAGAACTGAAGGAAACGTGTGCCCAGAACTGAAGGAAACGTGTGCCCAGAACTGAAGGAAACGTGTGCCCAGAACTGAAGGAAACGTGTGCCCAGAACTGAAGGAAACGTGTGCCCAGAACTGAAGGAAACGTGTGCCCAGAACTGAAGGAAACGTGTGCCCAGAACTGAAGGAAACGTGTGCCCAGAACTGAAGGAAACGTGTGCCCAGAACTGAAGGAAACGTGTGCCCAGAACTGAAGGAAACGTGTGCCCAGAACTGAAGGAAACGTGTGCCCAGAACTGAAGGAAACGTGTGCCCAGAACTGAAGGAAACGTGTGCCCAGAACTGAAGGAAACGTGTGCCCAGAACTGAAGGAAACGTGTGCCCAGAACTGAAGGAAACGTGTGCCCAGAACTGAAGGAAACGTGTGCCCAGAACTGAAGGAAACGTGTGCCCAGAACTGAAGGAAACGTGTGCCCAGAACTGAAGGAAACGTGTGCCCAGAACTGAAGGAAACGTGTGCCCAGAACTGAAGGAAACGTGTGCCCAGAACTGAAGGAAACGTGTGCCCAGAACTGAAGGAAACGTGTGCCCAGAACTGAAGGAAACGTGTGCCCAGAACTGAAGGAAACGTGTGCCCAGAACTGAAGGAAACGTGTGCCCAGAACTGAAGGAAACGTGTGCCCAGAACTGAAGGAAACGTGTGCCCAGAACTGAAGGAAACGTGTGCCCAGAACTGAAGGAAACGTGTGCCCAGAACTGAAGGAAACGTGTGCCCAGAACTGAAGGAAACGTGTGCCCAGAACTGAAGGAAACGTGTGCCCAGAACTGAAGGAAACGTGTGCCCAGAACTGAAGGAAACGTGTGCCCAGAACTGAAGGAAACGTGTGCCCAGAACTGAAGGAAACGTGTGCCCAGAACTGAAGGAAACGTGTGCCCAGAACTGAAGGAAACGTGTGCCCAGAACTGAAGGAAACGTGTGCCCAGAACTGAAGGAAACGTGTGCCCAGAACTGAAGGAAACGTGTGCCCAGAACTGAAGGAAACGTGTGCCCAGAACTGAAGGAAACGTGTGCCCAGAACTGAAGGAAACGTGTGCCCAGAACTGAAGGAAACGTGTGCCCAGAACTGAAGGAAACGTGTGCCCAGAACTGAAGGAAACGTGTGCCCAGAACTGAAGGAAACGTGTGCCCAGAACTGAAGGAAACGTGTGCCCAGAACTGAAGGAAACGTGTGCCCAGAACTGAAGGAAACGTGTGCCCAGAACTGAAGGAAACGTGTGCCCAGAACTGAAGGAAACGTGTGCCCAGAACTGAAGGAAACGTGTGCCCAGAACTGAAGGAAACGTGTGCCCAGAACTGAAGGAAACGTGTGCCCAGAACTGAAGGAAACGTGTGCCCAGAACTGAAGGAAACGTGTGCCCAGAACTGAAGGAAACGTGTGCCCAGAACTGAAGGAAACGTGTGCCCAGAACTGAAGGAAACGTGTGCCCAGAACTGAAGGAAACGTGTGCCCAGAACTGAAGGAAACGTGTGCCCAGAACTGAAGGAAACGTGTGCCCAGAACTGAAGGAAACGTGTGCCCAGAACTGAAGGAAACGTGTGCCCAGAACTGAAGGAAACGTGTGCCCAGAACTGAAGGAAACGTGTGCCCAGAACTGAAGGAAACGTGTGCCCAGAACTGAAGGAAACGTGTGCCCAGAACTGAAGGAAACGTGTGCCCAGAACTGAAGGAAACGTGTGCCCAGAACTGAAGGAAACGTGTGCCCAGAACTGAAGGAAACGTGTGCCCAGAACTGAAGGAAACGTGTGCCCAGAACTGAAGGAAACGTGTGCCCAGAACTGAAGGAAACGTGTGCCCAGAACTGAAGGAAACGTGTGCCCAGAACTGAAGGAAACGTGTGCCCAGAACTGAAGGAAACGTGTGCCCAGAACTGAAGGAAACGTGTGCCCAGAACTGAAGGAAACGTGTGCCCAGAACTGAAGGAAACGTGTGCCCAGAACTGAAGGAAACGTGTGCCCAGAACTGAAGGAAACGTGTGCCCAGAACTGAAGGAAACGTGTGCCCAGAACTGAAGGAAACGTGTGCCCAGAACTGAAGGAAACGTGTGCCCAGAACTGAAGGAAACGTGTGCCCAGAACTGAAGGAAACGTGTGCCCAGAACTGAAGGAAACGTGTGCCCAGAACTGAAGGAAACGTGTGCCCAGAACTGAAGGAAACGTGTGCCCAGAACTGAAGGAAACGTGTGCCCAGAACTGAAGGAAACGTGTGCCCAGAACTGAAGGAAACGTGTGCCCAGAACTGAAGGAAACGTGTGCCCAGAACTGAAGGAAACGTGTGCCCAGAACTGAAGGAAACGTGTGCCCAGAACTGAAGGAAACGTGTGCCCAGAACTGAAGGAAACGTGTGCCCAGAACTGAAGGAAACGTGTGCCCAGAACTGAAGGAAACGTGTGCCCAGAACTGAAGGAAACGTGTGCCCAGAACTGAAGGAAACGTGTGCCCAGAACTGAAGGAAACGTGTGCCCAGAACTGAAGGAAACGTGTGCCCAGAACTGAAGGAAACGTGTGCCCAGAACTGAAGGAAACGTGTGCCCAGAACTGAAGGAAACGTGTGCCCAGAACTGAAGGAAACGTGTGCCCAGAACTGAAGGAAACGTGTGCCCAGAACTGAAGGAAACGTGTGCCCAGAACTGAAGGAAACGTGTGCCCAGAACTGAAGGAAACGTGTGCCCAGAACTGAAGGAAACGTGTGCCCAGAACTGAAGGAAACGTGTGCCCAGAACTGAAGGAAACGTGTGCCCAGAACTGAAGGAAACGTGTGCCCAGAACTGAAGGAAACGTGTGCCCAGAACTGAAGGAAACGTGTGCCCAGAACTGAAGGAAACGTGTGCCCAGAACTGAAGGAAACGTGTGCCCAGAACTGAAGGAAACGTGTGCCCAGAACTGAAGGAAACGTGTGCCCAGAACTGAAGGAAACGTGTGCCCAGAACTGAAGGAAACGTGTGCCCAGAACTGAAGGAAACGTGTGCCCAGAACTGAAGGAAACGTGTGCCCAGAACTGAAGGAAACGTGTGCCCAGAACTGAAGGAAACGTGTGCCCAGAACTGAAGGAAACGTGTGCCCAGAACTGAAGGAAACGTGTGCCCAGAACTGAAGGAAACGTGTGCCCAGAACTGAAGGAAACGTGTGCCCAGAACTGAAGGAAACGTGTGCCCAGAACTGAAGGAAACGTGTGCCCAGAACTGAAGGAAACGTGTGCCCAGAACTGAAGGAAACGTGTGCCCAGAACTGAAGGAAACGTGTGCCCAGAACTGAAGGAAACGTGTGCCCAGAACTGAAGGAAACGTGTGCCCAGAACTGAAGGAAACGTGTGCCCAGAACTGAAGGAAACGTGTGCCCAGAACTGAAGGAAACGTGTGCCCAGAACTGAAGGAAACGTGTGCCCAGAACTGAAGGAAACGTGTGCCCAGAACTGAAGGAAACGTGTGCCCAGAACTGAAGGAAACGTGTGCCCAGAACTGAAGGAAACGTGTGCCCAGAACTGAAGGAAACGTGTGCCCAGAACTGAAGGAAACGTGTGCCCAGAACTGAAGGAAACGTGTGCCCAGAACTGAAGGAAACGTGTGCCCAGAACTGAAGGAAACGTGTGCCCAGAACTGAAGGAAACGTGTGCCCAGAACTGAAGGAAACGTGTGCCCAGAACTGAAGGAAACGTGTGCCCAGAACTGAAGGAAACGTGTGCCCAGAACTGAAGGAAACGTGTGCCCAGAACTGAAGGAAACGTGTGCCCAGAACTGAAGGAAACGTGTGCCCAGAACTGAAGGAAACGTGTGCCCAGAACTGAAGGAAACGTGTGCCCAGAACTGAAGGAAACGTGTGCCCAGAACTGAAGGAAACGTGTGCCCAGAACTGAAGGAAACGTGTGCCCAGAACTGAAGGAAACGTGTGCCCAGAACTGAAGGAAACGTGTGCCCAGAACTGAAGGAAACGTGTGCCCAGAACTGAAGGAAACGTGTGCCCAGAACTGAAGGAAACGTGTGCCCAGAACTGAAGGAAACGTGTGCCCAGAACTGAAGGAAACGTGTGCCCAGAACTGAAGGAAACGTGTGCCCAGAACTGAAGGAAACGTGTGCCCAGAACTGAAGGAAACGTGTGCCCAGAACTGAAGGAAACGTGTGCCCAGAACTGAAGGAAACGTGTGCCCAGAACTGAAGGAAACGTGTGCCCAGAACTGAAGGAAACGTGTGCCCAGAACTGAAGGAAACGTGTGCCCAGAACTGAAGGAAACGTGTGCCCAGAACTGAAGGAAACGTGTGCCCAGAACTGAAGGAAACGTGTGCCCAGAACTGAAGGAAACGTGTGCCCAGAACTGAAGGAAACGTGTGCCCAGAACTGAAGGAAACGTGTGCCCAGAACTGAAGGAAACGTGTGCCCAGAACTGAAGGAAACGTGTGCCCAGAACTGAAGGAAACGTGTGCCCAGAACTGAAGGAAACGTGTGCCCAGAACTGAAGGAAACGTGTGCCCAGAACTGAAGGAAACGTGTGCCCAGAACTGAAGGAAACGTGTGCCCAGAACTGAAGGAAACGTGTGCCCAGAACTGAAGGAAACGTGTGCCCAGAACTGAAGGAAACGTGTGCCCAGAACTGAAGGAAACGTGTGCCCAGAACTGAAGGAAACGTGTGCCCAGAACTGAAGGAAACGTGTGCCCAGAACTGAAGGAAACGTGTGCCCAGAACTGAAGGAAACGTGTGCCCAGAACTGAAGGAAACGTGTGCCCAGAACTGAAGGAAACGTGTGCCCAGAACTGAAGGAAACGTGTGCCCAGAACTGAAGGAAACGTGTGCCCAGAACTGAAGGAAACGTGTGCCCAGAACTGAAGGAAACGTGTGCCCAGAACTGAAGGAAACGTGTGCCCAGAACTGAAGGAAACGTGTGCCCAGAACTGAAGGAAACGTGTGCCCAGAACTGAAGGAAACGTGTGCCCAGAACTGAAGGAAACGTGTGCCCAGAACTGAAGGAAACGTGTGCCCAGAACTGAAGGAAACGTGTGCCCAGAACTGAAGGAAACGTGTGCCCAGAACTGAAGGAAACGTGTGCCCAGAACTGAAGGAAACGTGTGCCCAGAACTGAAGGAAACGTGTGCCCAGAACTGAAGGAAACGTGTGCCCAGAACTGAAGGAAACGTGTGCCCAGAACTGAAGGAAACGTGTGCCCAGAACTGAAGGAAACGTGTGCCCAGAACTGAAGGAAACGTGTGCCCAGAACTGAAGGAAACGTGTGCCCAGAACTGAAGGAAACGTGTGCCCAGAACTGAAGGAAACGTGTGCCCAGAACTGAAGGAAACGTGTGCCCAGAACTGAAGGAAACGTGTGCCCAGAACTGAAGGAAACGTGTGCCCAGAACTGAAGGAAACGTGTGCCCAGAACTGAAGGAAACGTGTGCCCAGAACTGAAGGAAACGTGTGCCCAGAACTGAAGGAAACGTGTGCCCAGAACTGAAGGAAACGTGTGCCCAGAACTGAAGGAAACGTGTGCCCAGAACTGAAGGAAACGTGTGCCCAGAACTGAAGGAAACGTGTGCCCAGAACTGAAGGAAACGTGTGCCCAGAACTGAAGGAAACGTGTGCCCAGAACTGAAGGAAACGTGTGCCCAGAACTGAAGGAAACGTGTGCCCAGAACTGAAGGAAACGTGTGCCCAGAACTGAAGGAAACGTGTGCCCAGAACTGAAGGAAACGTGTGCCCAGAACTGAAGGAAACGTGTGCCCAGAACTGAAGGAAACGTGTGCCCAGAACTGAAGGAAACGTGTGCCCAGAACTGAAGGAAACGTGTGCCCAGAACTGAAGGAAACGTGTGCCCAGAACTGAAGGAAACGTGTGCCCAGAACTGAAGGAAACGTGTGCCCAGAACTGAAGGAAACGTGTGCCCAGAACTGAAGGAAACGTGTGCCCAGAACTGAAGGAAACGTGTGCCCAGAACTGAAGGAAACGTGTGCCCAGAACTGAAGGAAACGTGTGCCCAGAACTGAAGGAAACGTGTGCCCAGAACTGAAGGAAACGTGTGCCCAGAACTGAAGGAAACGTGTGCCCAGAACTGAAGGAAACGTGTGCCCAGAACTGAAGGAAACGTGTGCCCAGAACTGAAGGAAACGTGTGCCCAGAACTGAAGGAAACGTGTGCCCAGAACTGAAGGAAACGTGTGCCCAGAACTGAAGGAAACGTGTGCCCAGAACTGAAGGAAACGTGTGCCCAGAACTGAAGGAAACGTGTGCCCAGAACTGAAGGAAACGTGTGCCCAGAACTGAAGGAAACGTGTGCCCAGAACTGAAGGAAACGTGTGCCCAGAACTGAAGGAAACGTGTGCCCAGAACTGAAGGAAACGTGTGCCCAGAACTGAAGGAAACGTGTGCCCAGAACTGAAGGAAACGTGTGCCCAGAACTGAAGGAAACGTGTGCCCAGAACTGAAGGAAACGTGTGCCCAGAACTGAAGGAAACGTGTGCCCAGAACTGAAGGAAACGTGTGCCCAGAACTGAAGGAAACGTGTGCCCAGAACTGAAGGAAACGTGTGCCCAGAACTGAAGGAAACGTGTGCCCAGAACTGAAGGAAACGTGTGCCCAGAACTGAAGGAAACGTGTGCCCAGAACTGAAGGAAACGTGTGCCCAGAACTGAAGGAAACGTGTGCCCAGAACTGAAGGAAACGTGTGCCCAGAACTGAAGGAAACGTGTGCCCAGAACTGAAGGAAACGTGTGCCCAGAACTGAAGGAAACGTGTGCCCAGAACTGAAGGAAACGTGTGCCCAGAACTGAAGGAAACGTGTGCCCAGAACTGAAGGAAACGTGTGCCCAGAACTGAAGGAAACGTGTGCCCAGAACTGAAGGAAACGTGTGCCCAGAACTGAAGGAAACGTGTGCCCAGAACTGAAGGAAACGTGTGCCCAGAACTGAAGGAAACGTGTGCCCAGAACTGAAGGAAACGTGTGCCCAGAACTGAAGGAAACGTGTGCCCAGAACTGAAGGAAACGTGTGCCCAGAACTGAAGGAAACGTGTGCCCAGAACTGAAGGAAACGTGTGCCCAGAACTGAAGGAAACGTGTGCCCAGAACTGAAGGAAACGTGTGCCCAGAACTGAAGGAAACGTGTGCCCAGAACTGAAGGAAACGTGTGCCCAGAACTGAAGGAAACGTGTGCCCAGAACTGAAGGAAACGTGTGCCCAGAACTGAAGGAAACGTGTGCCCAGAACTGAAGGAAACGTGTGCCCAGAACTGAAGGAAACGTGTGCCCAGAACTGAAGGAAACGTGTGCCCAGAACTGAAGGAAACGTGTGCCCAGAACTGAAGGAAACGTGTGCCCAGAACTGAAGGAAACGTGTGCCCAGAACTGAAGGAAACGTGTGCCCAGAACTGAAGGAAACGTGTGCCCAGAACTGAAGGAAACGTGTGCCCAGAACTGAAGGAAACGTGTGCCCAGAACTGAAGGAAACGTGTGCCCAGAACTGAAGGAAACGTGTGCCCAGAACTGAAGGAAACGTGTGCCCAGAACTGAAGGAAACGTGTGCCCAGAACTGAAGGAAACGTGTGCCCAGAACTGAAGGAAACGTGTGCCCAGAACTGAAGGAAACGTGTGCCCAGAACTGAAGGAAACGTGTGCCCAGAACTGAAGGAAACGTGTGCCCAGAACTGAAGGAAACGTGTGCCCAGAACTGAAGGAAACGTGTGCCCAGAACTGAAGGAAACGTGTGCCCAGAACTGAAGGAAACGTGTGCCCAGAACTGAAGGAAACGTGTGCCCAGAACTGAAGGAAACGTGTGCCCAGAACTGAAGGAAACGTGTGCCCAGAACTGAAGGAAACGTGTGCCCAGAACTGAAGGAAACGTGTGCCCAGAACTGAAGGAAACGTGTGCCCAGAACTGAAGGAAACGTGTGCCCAGAACTGAAGGAAACGTGTGCCCAGAACTGAAGGAAACGTGTGCCCAGAACTGAAGGAAACGTGTGCCCAGAACTGAAGGAAACGTGTGCCCAGAACTGAAGGAAACGTGTGCCCAGAACTGAAGGAAACGTGTGCCCAGAACTGAAGGAAACGTGTGCCCAGAACTGAAGGAAACGTGTGCCCAGAACTGAAGGAAACGTGTGCCCAGAACTGAAGGAAACGTGTGCCCAGAACTGAAGGAAACGTGTGCCCAGAACTGAAGGAAACGTGTGCCCAGAACTGAAGGAAACGTGTGCCCAGAACTGAAGGAAACGTGTGCCCAGAACTGAAGGAAACGTGTGCCCAGAACTGAAGGAAACGTGTGCCCAGAACTGAAGGAAACGTGTGCCCAGAACTGAAGGAAACGTGTGCCCAGAACTGAAGGAAACGTGTGCCCAGAACTGAAGGAAACGTGTGCCCAGAACTGAAGGAAACGTGTGCCCAGAACTGAAGGAAACGTGTGCCCAGAACTGAAGGAAACGTGTGCCCAGAACTGAAGGAAACGTGTGCCCAGAACTGAAGGAAACGTGTGCCCAGAACTGAAGGAAACGTGTGCCCAGAACTGAAGGAAACGTGTGCCCAGAACTGAAGGAAACGTGTGCCCAGAACTGAAGGAAACGTGTGCCCAGAACTGAAGGAAACGTGTGCCCAGAACTGAAGGAAACGTGTGCCCAGAACTGAAGGAAACGTGTGCCCAGAACTGAAGGAAACGTGTGCCCAGAACTGAAGGAAACGTGTGCCCAGAACTGAAGGAAACGTGTGCCCAGAACTGAAGGAAACGTGTGCCCAGAACTGAAGGAAACGTGTGCCCAGAACTGAAGGAAACGTGTGCCCAGAACTGAAGGAAACGTGTGCCCAGAACTGAAGGAAACGTGTGCCCAGAACTGAAGGAAACGTGTGCCCAGAACTGAAGGAAACGTGTGCCCAGAACTGAAGGAAACGTGTGCCCAGAACTGAAGGAAACGTGTGCCCAGAACTGAAGGAAACGTGTGCCCAGAACTGAAGGAAACGTGTGCCCAGAACTGACGTGTCGCATATGCATAGAGTAGTATACATCAGCAAAAACCGCAGGAACTGGGTTTTGTTTATGTTTGTTAAAAGCTAAGAATACGTTTATGGCAGCAAAATCTACAAAGTTATCAAGGTTTGGGAATATAACAATACCGTAGATAATGAGAGCCAAAACATCTATAAAAGTACTCCATTCTTTTTTATCGGCTAAATCTTGGAACTTTTGATCTATAAAAGTACTCCATTCTTTTTTATCAGCTAAATCTTGGCACTTTTGCTCTAGATATTTTCTTGAAAACCCATGAATAGCCCCTTTTTCCTCTTTTGTACTTGCCAACTCTCTTATGTCGATTTTCAACACTTCAGCAATTGTGTCCAACTTCGGTGGTTGCCCAGTATATCGATAAGGATTTCCTCTTTCTAGGGAGTAACCCAATATTCGCTCAAATTCCTCTAATGTCGGGGCCAACTGAAAGTCTTGGAAAGTGAACAATGCTGTGAGGGCACCTGTTTGCACATTTACTGCCAACAGATTTAGGATCTTCCCATATTTGTGAAAGAAACTATCACGTTGTATAGTTTGATTTGATTGTTGATGTCTATTAAACTCTTCAAATCAGGTTGCTTGAACTTTAAAAGTAAAGTTTTTCTTTTTTCCGATCCCATTGTCCACTTAAATAACACGTGACTAAAGTTTGTATGATTCCCCAAAAATCCTGAAAATTTATGCAAAATGCTATTATGTTTTATTCTTCCTTAGAAAGAAAGAAAGAAAAAAAAAACGTCATGACATATGAATGAAACTAATATATATTTATAATGTCTTGAATATATGAAATAACTTATTGGTTTTTTACGGACATTCTTACAATGAAAGGGTCTATTGGCTTATGTAGTGAAATTCTCACAAGGGAGGCTCTATGGTTCTAAACACGGTTCCTAGAGCCAATAATCCTATCTTGGAATATTGTCAACAACAATAGGTAAACTATTTGGAGTGACAATAACTTCAACAGGATCAAACTCTAGGTGAGATCTTCATGCTAACCAAACAGGATGTACATCCAGAAGGCTACCACTACGCAATCTCGAATCTAAACTTAAGTTTTGTTTTAAACCCGGGTATAAGGTTTCACTCATAAGTGTGTGTCTTAAAAAAAGTGTAGGTGTTGAATAAACATAATTTAATAAATCCATAATACTAACAAAACATATATACATATACAAAATAAATAGATAAATACATAACATAAAATAAAATAAAAATAATCTACTAGCCTAAAAGAATATTATAATGTCAACTATTACTTATTAAGAAATAAAGAAACACACAAAGAAAATGAAAATGAAAAACAAACAAATATAGATAAAAGTTTAAAAAAATTATGCACAATTAATTTTTAGGCTTGACTCTCAAATTTCCCCAGTGGAGTCGCCAGCTGTCGCGGTCTAAAATTTCGAGTTTTCATCG
>NC_021167.2:12753035-12753579 GCF_000331145.2 Cicer arietinum | reverse complement strand
TTTTTTTCGAAATAGAATTAGTTATAACCACGAGAATAAAATAGTAAAAATAAAAAATATATGGACTTTAACTTAATCTATTAAAAAATTTATATTAATTATATATATAATCCTTTTTTAATATATTTTGTAAATAAGTGAAAAATTGTTATAATGTAAAATAAATTACCTTTATTACTAGTTAATTGTATTCATAATTTTTATAATAAGCATAACATAAATAATAATAATTTAAAGAAAATAATACCCTAACCCTTAATAAAATGAAAGCGCTAAACAAATCAGGAAACAATGAAACAAACAGGGCAAACCTCACCCCCCATTTCAAACTCATACACAAAATTTCAAACTCAAACCAGGAATCGATGAATGAAATACCTTTCCGATGCGGTCGTCTCTTTGATCTTAAAACGGGTTTGATCTTAAAACGGGTTTGAATATCTTTATGGGTTTGATGGATCTGAGTTTGCTGAATGGGTTTGATGGATCTGTTTGCTATGGGTAAGATCTGTTTCTCTAATAACAACTCTATCTTCTACCTTTC
>NC_021167.2:12745808-12753020 GCF_000331145.2 Cicer arietinum | reverse complement strand
TACAAATACATGTTCTGGATTTTGTATTGTTATTCAACAAAAATTCATTGGATTTTACACTGTTTTTGTAATAAAATTTAAGCAAGGTACCATCAAGGAAAAAGAAGAGAAGCCTGTTAACTTTACATTGAGTGTATTGTATTTCTTTATTAAGCTAAAAGAATAATAAAAGAAAACGGTTTATAACATGTTTGCAACAGGATCTTCACAAGGTATAAAAGATAAAGGATGGGTCTTTGCAAGAGGATGGGTCTTTGCAAGTTGTTTGTGAGCAATTGTTTTTTTTGAGTGATGCTGGGTTGAAAGGAAACTTTGTTGAAAGGAAACGTGTGGCCAGTGTGAACGAAAGGAAGTGGCCTGAACGAAAGGAAGTGGCCAGTGTGAACGAAGTGTGCCCAGAACTGAAGGAAACGTGTGCCAGCAATGCAATGGTTGCAGATCAATTAAAAAATATTTTATTTCTTTTTCCTTTTTATTTTATTTTTAATATAATATAAAATAATGGTATTTTTGAAAATGATTGTAAAAATATTTAAATATATTATTATTATTATTAAAATAATTTTAAATTACTTGGACAAAAATTAGGTACTACATTTGGTAATCCTGAAAGAGTACTTATCAGTTTGCACACGTGAACAAGAAATAGTTTATGCATTATTTGGTTTAGATATAGAAGTGATTGAACTGATGCAATTTTTTTTTCTATTTTAAATTATGATCAGTAGTAGAGAACCATGACCACAAACAAATTCTAATGACATAGGTGCTTTCAGACCAGCCATTTTCCAGTCACAACCAATATTAGGAGGGCATCAAGTTCAGGTATCAATATTTATGTGTTTATTCTTTTTTTGTTCTCATTATGTTAAGTTATTTTACGTATGCTTCAAATCCAAGTATGTATATACTGCTACATCATAACAAGTTATGCATTTTTAAGGGCGTTACATAAAATAATGTGATGTTGCAAAATAATGCATTTTAGTAAATTTTTATAAAAAAATATTATATTCATTCTTCATTTTTTTTTATTATTGTAAAATTCATTTTTGTTAACAATAATAAAGGTTAACTGTTACATATTTATTGAGAAGTTCATATTAGACACCCTTATAAATCATTAGAATTTGTAAAATATTTTACAATAACAATGCAATAAATAAATTATATTATATTTTTACCTCGACCACCACTTAAATTTTTGTAACAATCCTTAAATCTTAATACAATACCTTAAATAATAACTTACAATCCTTTAAATATTAAACGTTAATGTGGTTGGTATTTATTGATTAAAGCTCGTTCATTATTTCAGTGATGGACCAGCCTAGTCAAAATGTACCTACTCAAAATATCAACAATTATGAATATGGTACAGTAGCAACAATAACAAATGTTGCTGGACCTTTATTGGATAATACCCAAGAAACAAAGAAGAGAAAACCTAATGCAAGTGGGCTTAGGCAGTCATCAAACTGCTGGGAACATTTCAACAGAGTACCTGATTGTGATGTTAATACTGCAACGTGTAAACACCGCCACAACAGGTATTTGTGTGACTTTAAATCTCATGGTACCACTAACATGAACAAACACGTTAATAAATGTCTCAAAAAACCACTTCTCGTGTTAAGTGACCCTAACCAAACAATTCTTATATTTCCATCTGTTGAGGGATCTGGTTTAGTTCCAACTAGTAGTAGATTTAACCTTCAAACTTGTCGTAGGGCAGTGTCTGTTTTTGTGGTGTTAGATGAACAACCATTTAAGGCGATTGAGGGTGAAGGATTTAAATACTTGTGTAAAACATTGCAGCCTCAATTTACCATTCCATCTAGGCGTACAATAGCTAGAGATTGCTTTCAGTTGTATTTGGATGAAAAACTTAAGTTGAAAGCTTTCTTTAAGTCTGATTGCAATAGGGTGGCTCTTACTATTGACTGTTGGACATCAATTCAAAATCTTAATTACTTGACTCTTACATCACATTTTGTGGATAACGAATGGAATTATCAAAAAAGAATAATTAGTTTCACAATTATCCCAAACCACAAGGGTGTAACCGTAGGTAAAAAGATAGAAGAAGTTTTAAAGGATTGGAGAATTCAAAATGTGTCATCAATAACAGTTGATAATGCATCATCTAATGATGTAGTAGTGACACTTTTGAAGAAAAAAGTTAAAAATATGAATGGGTTGATGGGAGATGGTGAATTTTTCCACATGAGGTGTTGTGCACATATTTTAAATTTAGTTGTAAATGACGGTTTGACAGAGAAACACTTGTCCATCTCTACCATTAGGAATGTTGTTAGGTTTGTTAAGCCATCACCTCATAGGGCTGCCAAGTTTAAGGAATGTATAGAAATTGCTAGAATTTCTTGTAAAAAATTGGTTTCTCTTGATGTTTCCACTCAATGGAACTCAACTTACTTGATGTTGGAGGCTGCTGAGAAGTTTCAAGTAGCCTTTGAAAAACTTGAAGAAGAGGATTCTAGTTACAAGGATTTTTTTGGAGACGCTGGTCCCCCAAGTAGTTTTGATTGGGATATTGCTCAGGCTTTTGCAAGTTTTTTGAAGTTATTTTATGAGGCAACAAGGGTGTTTTCTATCTCACAACATGTGAGTATTCATACAACTTTTCACCAAATGTCTGCAATCTATTGTGGACTAGATTTTGCTTCTTTAAATTTAAATACTGTTTTTGCTAATGTGGGTGTGGATATGATGGAAAAATATGAAAAGTATTGGGGAAACGTAAAAAAATAAATCAGCTGCTGTATTTTGGGGTAATTTTTGATCCGCGTTACAAGTTAAAATATGTTGAATCGTCTTTTAAGGATATGTATGCAACTAAAGAAACATTTGCTAAAGAGTTGCTCATATCTATAAAAGAAAATTTAACTAATTTGTATAATTGGTATAAGAAGGCTTATGACCTAAAAAATAATTCATCTCAACCAAATCCAAATGCTGGTGAAAATGTTTCTAATGATGAAACATTTGTTGTTGCTGCCAATCTTTCTCAACTGGCAAGGGCACAAGCATTTGAAGCCCATTTAAAAGAAAAAGATGCAATTGGCCAACAAAATGAGCTCGAGGGGCATCTTGCTAGTAAATGTGCAAAAATGAGTGATAAATTTGATATCCTATCTTGGTGGAAACATAATTCAGCTCAGTACCCATTTTTATCCTTAATAGCTAAAGATATTCTAGCCATACCGGTCTCCACGGTTGCGTCTTCAACACTGGGGGTAGAGTAATAGAAACCTTCCAGAGCTCTCTAAAACCAGAAATGGCAGAGGCATTAATTTGTACTCAAAATTGGTTGAAACCTTCCTTCACCTATTTCAAAGACTTGAATCTCATGGAAGATGTCGAACTTTCTGAAGAAACTATAGCAGGTAAAATTAGTCATGTATATTTAATTAACTTCAATTCATAAAAATGTATATATCTAATAAACTGTGATGTTTTTATTTTATAGAGTTCCAAGGTATGTCACTAGGAAATGCAGCTTCAGGTGGCTCATCATCACAGCCACAAGCACAACCATCTGGTTGTGCTTGATTAAAATCGATGTATGTCATTTCTAACTCTTTACTTGTTTCTACTTTGAAGTTTTTGAAATGAGAATTCAATTTTTATTTTTGTACTAATTAATAAGTTCCAATTGTTTCAAGTCTGACTTTTTTGAATATTTTGGATCACATTTTTGACTCACTGCATTTGACTCACTGCATTTGACTCTGACATAATGATAGCGTTGACGCCATATTTTACGAAGTGTATGGATTTTTACTTTTAATTTATTCTTGATTTACTATCTATTATTTATGTTTATTTGATACCTCACAAAATATTTTATTTTTTGCCTTTCAATTTAGTAATGATGTTGCTTTTTTAGTCTTTATTAAAGATGTTGTTTTAGTTTGATGATGTTAATTTTGTCTATGCTGATAAATCCAAATATATTTCAATTTAGTGTCAAATTTTACTGCTGGTGTTGTCTTATTGTTTTTGTTAAATACTTGAGTCATGTTACTAATCATTTGGTTGACATGTAGAGAGCAGGAGAGATACATACCTTCAGATTCTAGACTCATTATTATGGTCAAAGGAAGAGCACCTTGTAGACCTGAGCAAATACATTACAGGTATACACATAATTATTTGTTGCTATTTTAAATTTTATATTATTTAAGATTAAGTTTTATGATGATTAGATACATTTATTAAATACTTGTTACTTAGTAATTATTCAATCAAGCAAATATAATTAGTTTGTGGTGTTAATTTTGTGTTAGGTGTTTCCAATTCAAATTAATCTGCATTATCTTGATGCTTGATGTGCCATTGTTATTATTGATTTATGCTTGATGTGGTAAGAATTATGAACTTCTCTATTATGTTTGATGGGGTGCAATTGTTATTATTTTTCTTTGGTCTGTTTTTCCTAATTATTTCCTCATTTGTGTTTTATTAAAATATGATTTTTGTTTATAACAGGTTCAATTCCAAGCTATTTCAACAATTGTGGTAGCAAGTTGTATAATCATTCATTAAGCATGGAGGAGAAAAGTAAGATGATTATGTTTAGTCTGTTCAATGTTATTTTATATCCTCATTATTGTCAATAATTTATATTGACTTGCATTTGTTGTTGATTTATCAGGATGTGCAACAAAGATTACAAGCTGATGATAAAATTTGTTTGGTTAAATTACATTCGTGGTCCTTTAACTTAATTTAAGGTAACGTTTTAGTCCTTTATCTTTTTTTTTTTCCCGACTTGGTCCTTTATTTTAATTTTAAGTGACAATTTGATATTTTATGTTTTAAAATTTCAACAATGATATCCTTTTTTATACAAAAATTCAAAAAAAATTTCAATCAAAACTCATAAAATTAATTATATTCTTCAATATAATACAAATTTCATCAAATTCGTAATGCAAATCTTCAAATAAACTCATATTTTCATACTTTATTTGATATTTTTAGGAATAAAGGATTAAATCGGGGAAAAAAAAAGATAAAGGACTAAAACGTTACCTGAAATTAAGTTAAAGGACTACAGATATAATTTAGCCAATTTGTTTTGATTTGAAATACCAGGATGTTCATCTCTAAAATTTTTTCAAATTGGTTTTTCAGGATGTCCATCTCTAAAATTTGTGTTGATTTGAAATATCGTCATGTCATAGCGTCATTTGAAATAATCAGTGGCGTTTAATGACACCATTCAAATTAAACCTTAAACATTTTGTTAGTGTGTGATTTTTATAACTTGATATTGTGTCTCAATATACATTCATATTGTTGAGTATTTTTATTGGGACTTGTATGTCAGTAAAAATATTTACTTGAGTTAGTTGTATATGCTTAGTTTGATATTAGTATGTAATATGAAAATTTGAGTTTGTAGTTGTGACTAAATTGGACTTGATAGCCTAAATAGCTCTTCAATAGAAAAATACCAAATATGTATAAATGAACTCCAAATTCAAAGTTTATAAAATGTGTCTAATAATTATTTCCAAAATAGATACAAAAAATTGGGTCAAAATTGGTTTTAACATAAAAATAAAATAAAAATTTAGTTGTGCCAAATATATTTTATAGTCCATTAATTGGTCCAAACCGAATCAACCATACATTTTATCCGATAATTCGTTAACCGTAATCCGTTCAAACCGAAGTATTAAACGAGCTATATTGAGCCAGCATGCCTCACCCGCGGTTTAGGCCGGATGTTGCTCTAGGACCCGAACCGACCCAATTTACAGCCCTATATACATCTAATCCAAATCTACGAGCGCACGTTGGTTCCATCCAGTCAATTCAACGAATAATGCTTTCTTGATTCCATCCAGTCAATTCAATGAAAAATGCTTTGGGTCCAAAACCAACCCCAAGAAAGAAAGAAACAGTGAATCAAAATAAAGAATGCGACTCTTTAAAAAAATAAAAAGTAAATAAAATAAATGTCACTTAATTTTAAGTATATTTTTCTATTATATAATTTATATCCTCCATTCAATTAAGTATATTTTTCTATTATATCCTCCATTCAATCAAATCTTTTAATATACTTTATTTTAAAACTTTTATACAAAAAAAAGCTTTACTTTCATAATGTTGTAAAAAGGGGACCACCACCTGAAGTAAAATTCTATTTTTATTTAGAGGCTGCGTCATGAGATGCAATTATACACTGTCTTATTTTTTTTTTTAATAAATGAAAAAATGTTATATTAATAAATAAAAAATAATAAAAAATTTAAATTATACTAATAAAATCAAATAAAATAAATTAAATAAAAAAATATATCAAAGTTAATGTAGTTGAATCAACGTATCAAAAAAGTATTATAATATTTTAACAATTTCAGTATGTATTTTATTTTTAAAATTTTATAATATCGACATTTGTCGATTGAGGTTGAACAATTGTATATACTAATTTATATTTAAATAAATAAAATTGACTGTTAAATAGAAAATAATTTGTTGCAAAATAAAAGAAAATTGTTAATTTTATTTATAAATAATCTTAATAGAAAAATAAGAGGGAGTTGGTTTCTATGAAGTTGTTCAATTATAGCTGCAGTAAAATAAGAAGGCTCAATTATAGCTGCAGTAAAATAAGAAGGAATTGATACCTTATTTAATTTTATTAATATAATTTATTTATTTTAATTATTTTCTATTTATTAATTTAATATTTTTTAGTTTGTTAAAACTAGTCATATCACTAGAATTAACTTCTTTAAAAAAGGAATTTTTTGTTCCTATTACCTTTAAAAATAAATAAAATATATTTTTCGTATATAAATTTTAAAATAGAGTATATTAAAATATTTTATAAAAAAAAAAGAAAATGTAATAGAAAAATTATCTTAATTTTAAGAATTACTAACATTTGAAAAATAATTTCTTTTAATATTATTAAATTAAATGAATGTGATCATATTTTAAATTTAATTATGTTAATTTATAAATTTATTTTAAAACATTTTTTTATAATTTTAATCATAAAAATAATTAAAAAGAACAAATTTTTTAATCTAGTCAACTTTGACAAATACTATAATACTCTTTTTTTGCAATTTTCTTTATAGTATAAACTTTTTTACTTATAAACAAAACACGTTTATTTTAATTTTATTATTAGTTCTAGAAGAGATCCACCGTGTTTCTTTCCCT
>NC_021167.2:12736886-12745779 GCF_000331145.2 Cicer arietinum | reverse complement strand
GCTCCTTCTTTCCACAGGTTTTCAATATTCCTTCATTTTCTTCTTTTCACTCTTCTCATTTTTATTAATCTACAATATACCATTCTCTTCGCATGTTTCATTTATTTATTTTTTGATAATAATAATTGACATGTTTTATTTTATCATAATAACCTAATAATGATGAAGTAGTAATGTGTATGTGTATTATTTTTCGCAGATCGAGCTTCGGAAGTAAACAAAAACACTTAGATTTGGTTTTCAATTTCATTAATTAATTATTAGTTATTATAGTAATAATAATAACTAACAATAATTGAAAAGAAAAATGGCGAGCGCGTTGAATCTTCGTCATTACGGAGTGAAACCATATCTTCCAGTGACGTGGCGGCAGAGAAACGGTTCTGTTAGTGATGTTCATAGATTGTTTGTTTGGAACGATAATAATTACAACAAAACGGCGTCGTTATTGAAGGTCACGTGCAAGGTGACGAATGATGTGTTGGAGAAGCACGTGATTGAGAATGTTGGGGGAAAGTTGGTTATGAGTGATGAAACAATGAGTTATAGTTGTGTGATGAAATTTGGTGGTTCTTCGGTTGCTTCAGCTGATAGAATGAAGGAGGTTGTTAATCTTGTCTTGAGTTTTCCTGAAGAGAGACCTATTGTTGTTCTTTCTGCTATGGGAAAAACAACTAACAAACTTTTGCTGGTATTACTTTACTCTTTATTATTTTTATTTTATTTGCAAATATAAATTTTTTATTCATTGAATGATTTTAAATTGCGGTTACACCACAAATCTTTATATTTCGGGAAAATGCGGACAAATGCTGTTCATATGACCCTAATTGTGGCGGGAATGCCCTTGCGGCGACTTCAAAATTCATAATATTGTGGCTGCAATTTCTGTTACATACTGCAATTTAAAGCTGTGATTCATAGTATTTAATTTACATACATGATTAGTGTAAATGTTTTTTTACATTATTAGTTAACCGTAACTATGATTTTAAATTGCGGTTGAGGTTATGCTGTGAACATTTATGTTGTGGAAAAACGCGAGGTGCAATTGTAGAGACTTGAAAATCTTCAATATTGCGGATCACAAATTAAAATCATGATCATAATCATCTAATTCATTGAAAACATTTGACTTTTATTATAACTACTTCTAAAGTAATACTTATGAGTGGTTTTGATTTGTTGACAGTGTGAAAAGTGAAATATTTTTCACTTGATAGTGTATGTTGATTAATGTCTAGTTATAATTGCACTGAATAACTAACTCAGTTAAATGCTTATTTAATATTTATTATCATATACTATGAAGTATACGTAGACACATATGCAAACACCAAACCCGGTAGTAATAATTTGAAAAGAAAACAAAAGTAATTTTATGTAATCACTAGTTTTAGTGTTGATGGCAGTCTCAGACACTTAGACATCCCTTCAATGAATGTGAGTGCTAGATAAGTTCATTTAAGGGCTTATGTATAACATACTTATAATCAATGAGTAAATATATTTAAACTGTTTTCATCTAAGTTTTTTTTTTTACGAGTTATTATGTAGATTTTATAGAAATAAGTTAAAAACATCTTACGGACATGTCATAAGATATTTTCATAAGCTCTCACAAACACTTAGATACATGATGTAGTTAGTTAAATCCAAATAAAATGTAAATAAGTTAGTCCAAATGCATCCCAAATAAATACTACATTTTTCTTAATAATTTCTTTTATTAGAGATTCCTTTGTTTTCTGATGTTGAATAACTCTTTTCAAAGAAATGGGGTTGGATTTTTTTGTTAGGCTGGAGAAAAAGCTGTGAGTTGTGGTGTTACTAATGTCTCTGGTATTGAAGAACTTAGCTTTATAAAAGACCTGCATCTCAAGTAAGAGCAACGAGTTCCTTACTTCTTTTTTTGCTTTTGCAATTATGACAACTATTTATGGAAGAAAATCAATGAAAGTTCACTTTTTATTTTATTTTTAAAAGAGCTATAATATTTTCTCTTGATGTTATGTTCTTACCTACATCTCAGGACTGTGGATCAGCTTGGGGTGGACAGATCTGTTATTGAGAGTGAGTTATTTCCTTTATTCATAGTATAGATAATTTGATTGTTAGATTCGATGATTTCGGTATTTGTTTTTAGATTATGAAAATGTTCTTCTCAAATCATATCACCTGGTATGTTCTATTCTGTTCTGCAATAGCACTTGTAGGCTTATATGGCTTCGGAAAGTGCATTAGAATTTTTTGTTTGTTCAAAACATATACTTGCATATTTGTTATTGTTGTCTTCACTTCTTTAATGTAATAATTAAATCAACAATCAAGTTATATCAATGCACCCAGAATTTGTGAATTAAGAAGTTTATATGGTCTGTCTGATATGATTGTTTGGCATCTATTATGTCAAGCCAGTATGAATATTTATGGTCATATTTTTTAATAACCTAAAGCAGCAGCTACATTGTATATGCACTAGTTTCCATGATGAATTTCATCCTTGGGTGACCAACATGAAACTATATACCATAACTCTGATTGTTGTCACTGTAGAAATTGGCAGTTTATAGTATGAACTTGTTATGTCATACAATTTAAAGATCTTTTTGAATGATCAACAAAAAGTTATTGTTGATGGATCACATAATGGATCATAAATATAGGATTTCTTATGTTTACCTGGAATGTATGAAGATGAATGAATCAAATATCAAATTAAAGGTTATAATTGTATAAGACCAAGAAAAAGTATACACTCAGTTTTTAATTACAGTTGTTACCTTAAGATGTTACTGTATGTTTTCCATCTTGTTATATCAATCAGTGGACCTTCTTTCTTCTCCACATGGTTGCTCTGTAGTATCTTTATGTTTGTATTCATTTTGGTTTCTTAACTTAGTTTATGCACATGGAAATATTTGCAGAGCATCTGGAAGAATTGGAGCAACTTTTGAAGGGGATAGCGATGATGAAAGAGCTAACTAAACGGACTCAAGACTATTTAGTTTCCTTTGGAGAATGCATGTCCACTAGGATCTTTGCTGCATTTCTTAATACATTGGGTGTCAAGGCCCGCCAAGTATGTGCTTTTATTGCTTATTACATATTTTTTACGTTCTGTGGGTAACTCAAAGGGTGTTAGTATTTTTTTGGCTAATCATGCAGTCCAACTCTGAATGAAGTCATCAGGTTTTGATCTGTTGTCCCTGATCATAGTTTGTTGCTAATTTATTGGTCTGACAGTACGATGCATTTGAGATTGGTTTTATAACAACTGATGACTTCACAAATGCGGATATTTTAGAAGCAACTTATCCGGCTGTTGCGAAGAGATTGCATGGTGATTGGCTCTCTGATCCTGCAATTCCGATTGTTACTGGCTTCCTTGGAAAGGTAATTGTGTACCATGCTTTTTCTTCAGATATTTGTGTAACTAAAATGGTAATTTTCTGATGAAAAAAATGGGACTTTTTTTTTCTTCTCGAAGGCCCAGAAATCGTGTGCAGTGACAACACTAGGTAGAGGTGGCAGTGATTTGACAGCTACAACAATTGGGAAAGCACTAGGGTTGCCTGAGATCCAGGTTTGTGCATATAAAATAAAACACAGTTCTACATGTCATATTGGAGACAAAAAAGGAAAAAAAATTAATTTCAATCACTTATACAGGTATGGAAGGATGTTGACGGTGTCTTAACCTGTGATCCAAATATATACCCAAAAGCAGAACCTGTCCCCTTTTTGACGTTCGACGAGGCTGCTGAGTTAGCTTACTTTGGTGCTCAGGTATTATTGTATGTACTGATTCACTTATCGAGCTCTTATGACAAAATGCAATAATATCTCTCTTATGGTTTGAAAAATAATCTTGGATTCTGATTCTAGCTTGCATTCTTGGATCTGCTTATGTTTTGAATCATGCTTAGTTGATGTTACTTCATGATCCTCGTGGTTTTATTGATTTTCTTGTTAGAGAAAAAACTTATTATTGAGGAAATAGTAAGGGCCCATTTATTTTTGGTGTTTTCTTTTTCCATTTTCACAAATGAAATAAAAATTAAAGAAAATATTATGTAAGTTTTTGAAAATGAATTGTTTTCAGTGTGAAATGAACGGAATGAATTCTCTCTAGTCAACTTCCATCGTCTCTATCACAACTGAAAAAGGAAAATCCATAATCAAATGGTATTCCAGCCTCCCCCACATGGAAGTAAAAATTTTACCGGTCAAATATCGGTCATGGTGGCCCAATGGCAGATTGTGGTGGCAATTTTTTGACAACCGCCATGGCCAAATTTTGAAGGATGTCGGTACCATAGCGGCTAAAAATGGTGGATTTTTGCTATGGTCCACCATCTGCTACTGAAAACATTGCTCCAAACAAGTTATTCTTGAATTAGTTGCCAACAATGTAAGAGTAACCGGGATAATTGTTTTGAAACAACTCTTTGCAATAAATAGACAAGTAGCAGGCATAGAGAAGAAAGGACTGAGGCTGTGCATTTGAACTAATTAGAATGAGTGACACAAAAGAAATTTTTTTACAATCTGCTTTGTAAAACAAGTTCTGCACATATGTCTGTGCTATTAATAGTGTCACCCACACACATATGAAGTTCACGCCAACAAGCTTACACTTTCTTAATAGGTCATGTTGGCTAAGATTACAGAGTAGGAACAAAATGGTAAAACTTATGTACAATAACAACATGAAATTATCTTACTAGGTGCTGGAGACCAAATGATAAGATAATCATTGAAGGGAGATCTTCAAAGTTCATATTCCTGGGTGGATTTTAAGGTATACATAATCACACATTTTCAATTCTTGTCTTGATTTACCAAGACATGAGGAGGATCATGGGTGTGAAAGAACAAGATCTAACGTTTATCCATCATCCAAAGTGAAAACTAGAAACAAGGAAGCATTGTTGTAAAAAGGGTTAAATGGGAAATGGTGAATTATGCACATTGGATAGGCAATCGAAACAATAGAATCTTCAAAGGAAAAAACTTACACTTCCAAACTTTACAACCCAAAACTAATAGAAGTATCACATACCAACTTGGTATTTGAATCAGGCAAAACAATTGATATAAACTACAGAGATGAATTTCAAGGTATATTTACTGGATGGAAATACTAGTTTAAGAATTCATGGGGTTAGATGCTTCATCCCTGGAGAGTTGTTGAATTATAATCTCTAATTATAACTGGAAGCTGTTAAAAATTCCAGCTGTACCTCTTTTTTGTTATGCAGCTGTTGAGAAAAAGACAAATTATTTAAGGCTACAACATAGGGTCTCCATTTAATTTATGATTTTTTGTTCTGTTAATAATAATCTTATATATCAATTTTTCTATGTTGTTATCTAATTTATTATTACCTGTAGTGCTGTTGTGAGGAGCATGACTGTTGTGCATTGCATTTATTGGATAGACTTGCACCTTGTGTTATTAGAATAATCTTATTTATCGCGAGTTAGATAATTTATTTTCTGATTCACAGGTTCTGCATCCGCAGTCTATGAGGCCTGCTAGAGAAAGTGATATTCCAGTTAGGGTTAAAAACTCCTACAACCCTAAAGCTCCAGGTACTTTAATCACCAAGGAAAGAGATATGAGCAAGGTTTGTAGAATTTTGTACTGCAATAAAAGAGTAACTCATTCCTTTCTCAAAAAACGTTGCTCATTATTTTAAGCAAGACTGTCCAGTATTGAAGTATTCCATTTTCAATCTGCAGGCAGTATTAACAAGCATTGTTTTGAAACGTAATGTGACCATGTTGGATATAGTGAGCACTCGCATGCTTGGTCAGTACGGTTTCCTTGCTAAGGTGAGAGAATTAATGGCGCCAGATTTTTCATTGTTGTCGTCGAATGCCTTCCGGTTTTCATACTTCTCTACATGTATACAGGTGTTTTCAATCTTTGAAGATTTAGGCATATCAGTTGATGTTGTTGCTACAAGTGAAGTCAGCGTTTCCTTGACGTTGGATCCATCAAAGCTATGGAGCAGAGAGCTAATACAGCAGGCAAGTGTAAGACATTATGTTTACGTCAGGTTTTCATACTTCCTTGAAGTTGGCTAATAAAACCTAGTCTTGTTCTTTTACTTAGATAAATCCTGCTCAATAAGGTGTTAATTGCTTTACGATAGGTACTATGGTGTTTTTTGTTCCTCAGCCATGCCATAAATCTAATTGTATTTTTTTTTTGGCAGGAGCTTGACCATGTTGCTGAAGAACTAGAGAAAATTGCTGTGGTGAATCTCCTACAAAATAGATCCATCATCTCTCTCATTGGCAATGTCCAGAAATCATCATTAATTTTGGAGAAGGTATTATGCTCTCTTGTTTAAATATAATTCCATCCTTAATTTTTTGAAGTGTTTTATTATAGCATCATCATTATCTGTGCCTTTTTGTCTCTATCTTTTGCTCTATGTGGTGGACGTCATTTTGTTTACCCCTGGGTCCCTTGGGGTACTGTTGAGCTTGGAATAAAAATCCACAGCTTGAATTATCTGTTTTTCTTGAACAAGTTAACATCCAAGATTAAGTTCTTCTGCAATCAATCTACGTTCAACTATTTCTGTTGGTCACAAAAAAAAAACTACTAATTAACATTCTATTACAGGCATTTCGTGTTCTTCGAAAGCTTGGTGTCACTGTTCAAATGATCTCTCAGGGTGCATCTAAGGTATCCACTTAATCAACTCTATATTATTCACTTATTGTCCTATACCTGAAATTTCAGAAACTAAATTATCGATTCACTCAATTTATGCTTCAAGGGGTAATGATGGGAACATATTATCTTGTATTATGGATATGAAAATAGTTTAATTCTTATGTATTCTATGTTTTCTGTTTTGTTTTCGACAGGTGAACATCTCATTGGTTGTTAATGATAGTGAAGCAGAGCAATGTGTCAGGGCTCTCCATGAAGCTTTCTTTGAAAACGAGTTTTCCGAGTTACAGATGGAATACACAAATGGAAATGGTTCTGTTGATAAATTATCTTAGGAACAATTGTGAGGTTCAATTCTTTTTCTTGGAAGATATATTCCAATCTTAAATGCTAATGTCAACCAATTTTCGTCTCCTACGGTTGAGATGTAGCAATGGCAAATCATAAGTGTATACTAGTCTACTATTAGTATTACTAGAATAATCTTTAATTAGGAAGTACTTATTTCCTAGTTGAACTCCGAAATTATCAGTGTTTTGTTATTTTTTTTTAAATCAAAGGGCTAAGAATAAAAAAGTCTAATATTACTAGATATATTTACTATATTTTGAAAAACCATGGCATGCAAGAAGCTCCAGGAGATCCCTTCACTTCTATGTTGTTTTTAATGGTTGTGTGGTTCAAAGTGAGGGGATAAATTTTGAATAGTTTTTATTGTTTTGACGTCATCTAATCTTCTCCAAATCCCTAAAATAGAGGGAGAGTAAAATAAGTAGGAGGAGGTGTTACAGAATTTAAGTTCTTTTCGTTTTTAATTAGAAGTTAGTTAGGAGTTTGGTAAGAATTGGTTAGTTAATTACAGAGTTAGCTAAGCTTCTATAAATAAAGCTCTTGTACTCACATTCTCGTTATCTTTTACCAAACTGATGCTTTATGAGTTTTAATCTCAAGCTTTCAATGCTCTTTTGATCATTTCTCTTCTAAGTCTCAGATTACTAATAGGAGGGATTTTGGTCCCTTTCCCCTTCTTGAAAACTGAATTAAACTAAAAAATTTATAAATATTTCTTTCCCTCCATTTACCTACAACCAAACACACCCTTAAAAGTTGTATTTGATGATATTAACATTATTGGTGTAACCAATGTTATTGACATTATCTTGTTCATCGTAGAAGATGGGTGATTTATAATATTTTTTGGTTTGAAAGTACCTCAACTATATTGTTTTTTCTGTATTTTTTTTTTAAATAAGTGATTTTTACGCAACTCAATTTTTTCTTGTGCTTTTTTATTATCTCTTAAACTAAGTGTAATATTTTATTTTTTTGTCTTGTTGTGGTGTTCATTTTGTTCAAATTTACGGATTTACTTTGATCTAGTATAAATAAATTCAATTAATGACTTCAACGTCATCAAGTTGTAGATTTAGATACATAAATATTCTGATCACTTTAGTTTTGTTAATTTTGTAAGCATTTTTTCATTTTATACTACTAACTTGGATGATATGAGTTTGTTTGCGAATTGATCATTTTTGGTTTTGGCAAATTTGTATGTGTGTTGTTCTTGATCGGTATACTCTTTTAATTTAAATAGATAAATATCATTTTTTATGTCATACAAAAAATTTATAGTTCAGTTTTCAACTAGTTATATGGGTCCTTCAATATCAAATTATAATACTTTCATCTCTTTCTATAAACATTCATTGAGTGTTTCACATATATTAAGAAAAATGATTGAAGTAATAATTTGTATATTGTTATTAATAAATTGTCTATTGGGTATAAATATATTTAATGTTAATTTTTCACATTTTTAAATACACTAGTAGCATTAACAGTGGTAGATTTAGAAAAAGAATAATAAATACACATAATAATTCCCATAATGACTTATATTTGGAGACATACATTTTCAAATGATGGCTTATAATTAGAGACAAATGAAATATAAACTTCAGTAGTAAAAATAAATTTGCTACTGTATCTTAAAAATTAAGTAATAATATGTAAATCATAATGAAAAATTTGTTCTTATTATGAGATAATTCAATTTGTTTATTGATATAAGGTAGTAAAAATTAGATCGGACCGACTGATTCAATCAACTAAATTAAACACCGAAACTTTATTTGATCTTTTATATATATATATATATATATATATATATATATATATATATATATATATATA
>NC_021167.2:12721725-12736758 GCF_000331145.2 Cicer arietinum | reverse complement strand
TATATATATATATCATATTTCATTATTAGTACCTTTATGATGCACGACTGATTTAATTTGTTGCTCAATTCTTTTACCTTTTCATGTATAATTTTTTTTTTGGTAAAAACCAATGTTTGACTTTTATTTTTTAATATGAATAATATATTGAGGCAAAATCTTAAATCAAGTATTTTGAAGATCAACAAACAAGTTACTTAAATTTTAATAGTGATTATGACTATGTTGATGTTTAATTTGTGTTCTTGAGTGCTTTATTCAAATATAGATGATTAAGTACATTCATACAATAATCAACAATCACACCATGATCTAAATCAAAGAAACATTATGCTTTAAGGACATAAGTAGAATGAATCATTCTCTATAATCTGAATCTTAAAATAAAAGAATATCAAAACTACTCAAAACTATACTCAAGCTCAAAAGTCTAGCTAGAGGCCCAAAGAAGCAAAAAACAACATCAAGATCAATGACCAGATCAATCTCAAGGATGAAATGACATTGATGTTGCATCTTTTGCAAAAAGCTCAACATGCCTTTGAGACAAAAAAAACTGACATTTGACAACTGCAAAATTCTTCAGCCACGTTTTCCATTCAACACAAAACCAACAATGTTATGAATTAAATAGCACACATGTCTATTAAATCTCACTATAAACAAATGCTTGTCTTCAAGTTTAGTAACGGCTATAATGAACCCTTTCTAACCTTCTCCATGCGTATGAAAGAAGCATCAAAGTGAAGATAATGACAAGATTTTTTTGTGCAATCATTTCTTCACTAAAACAATCATACTCGAGCAAACAAAACTCTCAATCAAGCAAAAACTCCAGCTCTCTCTTACTATATTCAATGATCCTTTTTTGAGTTATTACTGCTAATCCAATTCAAACAAGTGTTGAGTAGATTCTGATCCTACAAATACTTTTCATAACATCATTAGAAACTCAAGTTTATCTTTTTAGATAGTTTGAGTATGTTGTAAAAATCATTTTAGTGATTAAAAGGTATCTTGTAAAAATCATTTATGAACTGAAAGGTAATTGTAGAAATCCTTTCAAGATTGAAAGGTGAATGATGTAATTGATCAAAAGTGATTGTGTGAAAACAAAAATATTTTTATGTGAAGCACATTAGTGGAAAAAACTCACAAATTGTAAGGA
The DNA here is from genome assembly GCF_000331145.2 of Cicer arietinum. Taxonomy (NCBI): domain Eukaryota; kingdom Viridiplantae; phylum Streptophyta; class Magnoliopsida; order Fabales; family Fabaceae; genus Cicer; species Cicer arietinum. The sequence goes on along the minus strand of NC_021167.2, from coordinate 12,735,590 downwards.
CTTGATGTAGCTCACATTGGATGAAGCAAAATACATTACAGTGTAATTTTCTTATCTCTGTCTTTTATTATTTCTCACACACTATAATTGATCACATAGAAATAATTTATTTCATTTGTTTTATTAACTTACCAAGAACGTTTTGAATTTTTATGTGAAACCATAATTGATCTTTGAGTTAATTTAAAAAGTAAAAGCATGAATTAACATTTCAAAAAAGACCATAATTCAAACTCCTTTTTTGTGATTGATATTGCTATTTTATAAAATATATAGCATACATGAATTTAGAGATCACAAAGTAGTTAGTTATCTTTATTCTTTCTCAAAAAAAAATTAAATATTATAAGTTAAAAATTGTATATTTATCATGTCTAAAAATATAAAAACAAAAATATTTGAGTTTAAACTTATATTTACTTATTATTAGTTCGACTTTGGTTTGATCTCGGTTGAATTTATTAACTTTAAACTGTTGACTATATTCATTGAACGTTTAATCTGATTATGATTTCTTTTGATTGAAACACTTAAATATAAGGAGATATTATGTTATACTTGTGTAAGATTTTATTAATAATTTTAAGAGTTTAATTGATTTGCATTGTCAATATAAAAAGTTTTACATTGGCAACGCATCACAATCATTAAGAGTCATGACTTTAGAGGTAGTTATAATAAAAGTCAAATATCTCTAATGATATAACCGTTTTGATTGACAAAGAGTATAAAAAAATTTTACTTCGACAATGTATACAAATTAAATCATAATTTTAAATGAAATGTAAATTTTATTGATTTGATTTATATCTATTTCTTTTGGATCTGTGATTTATAACTATTTATTATGTTGAATAATTTTCATTGGTCAAAGTACATTCTATATAGAGGTTCTATAACACTAATTTTGAATTTAATTTTAGGAATGAGACCAGACAATAAAGTATATTATATGGTTAGTATTTAGTAATAATTGACCAAAAGAAGACAATGATACATCTAATTGTCACATTAGGAATGACAATGATATATCAACAAAAAAACTAAGGCAATATATCAACATATTACCTTTCCCTTTCTCACTCGATCCACAAAGAAAGACATCAACTAAAATTATTCTCTCTTTTGATTATAATTTTTCCTTGAAAATTGTCATTATTATTTCATTAGAATGACATGAAAAGAAGGTAAAAATTTGGCATACTTGCTTGCCATTCCAACAATATTTTAAAACAAAAAGACAACAAATGACATACTAACTCTCCTTGACAACAAAAAACCATCTTCCAAATGCATGGACTTGTCATATATAATATAAAAACATTTGTTGCTTCGAAGATCAATGATTAAAAATCAGATGATTCATATTTAAATTTAAAATTATAATGAGTCGTCTAGTGTCTTTAATAACTAAGACCTATCGATCATAATAGAAAATTTAGGTCATAGAAATTATGACCCTCTTGGGTTCCTTTCATGAAAACCATTTCGTCTTTCAGAAGAACCACAATCTCCAACCCTAGGCACAACAACATCCTTAGAAGTAGAGGATGGAAATCTCGATGATGTAGAAAACAATGGCGGCAAATTATAATAATAACGAAATTGCTCGTTGTTGTTGTTATTATTATTATTATTGTTGTTATTGTTATTATTATTGTAAAGACATGAAGTAGCACGTCGAAGATCTTCATCATCCTTACTACAAAGCACTTGCACATATTGCATTAGGTTTGGGAACCCTTCCTCCAAAGACGACGGAAAAAGTAGATTCTTCGATGGAACATATTGCGAAGAAGAAGATGATGAAGAAGATGAAACATTAATATTTTTACACGGTGATAGATCCGAATTAGCATCAACATTATTAATGATGAGTTGAGGGAAATTGAGTTTGGCTTTGTTTCCTTTGAATTTGTAAGCAGCAGCATCATAAGCAGACGCTGCTGCTTCTGCTGTATCAAAGGTGCCAAGCCACACTCGTGCTGCCTTTTTAGGGTCTCTTATTTCAGCTGCCCATTTCCCCCATGGTCTTTGCCGTACACCTCTGTAATGTTTTTTCTTTTCATTACCTACAAATTAATCATTTTATGTAATATATAATTGGTTAGTACAATTTTGGTCTAATATAATTTATGTACATTGTAAAGACAATTTCACTATAAATGGAAATTAGATCATCCAATGGGATTTTTATGCACATAAATATATGACTCATAATTAAAAGCATAAGATTTTGCATATATAAGAGCAATAAATATAACCATTGGTATACAAAATTTTATTATATAAGTAAATCATGATTAGTTCACAACTAGTCATATTAGTAATTTTAAAAGTAATTATGATTAAAGTCAAATATTTTTAAAAATTTCACAGTATATTATAATTGATTCACAATATAAAAATTGTTTTTACATCGATGATATATATGAATTATATGTATTTTTTGAGGACATATAATTGAAGTTATATAATTTTTAGTCGGATTAGCATAATAATAATAATAATAATAATAATAATAATAATAATAATAATAATAATAATAATAATAATAATAATAATAATAATAATAATAATAATAATAATAATAATAATAATGATGATGATGATGATGATGATGATACAACAAATGGAGATTTTTGTGAAGGAGAAAAAATGTAAACATTTTGGTTCTTTTTCTGACTTTTTAGAGAGATGAAATATCTTTCCTCAAAAAAAAAATAAAAATTTAAAATATCATGGTACTTAGTTGCACTGGGGTTAATGGTGAAAATATGTTTATGAGTATATTGAGAAACAAACCTTGATGAAGACATCTTCACTTAAAAATAAATATATATAAAATTATGAGATTTTGATCAACTCAAGGTAAAATGAAGAAATGAAAAAAAGCATATATATATATATATATATATATATAAAAGCCTTGTAATTGTTTATACCTTGTTGTGTAGGTTGAGATTGATTTTTCCTCTCCATAAATTCAGAAGTGCTTATTATACTTTTCATAGAGAAGTGTGATGATGAAGCCTTTTTCTTTTGATTTTTATTAGATATTTGTGTTTGGTATTCAGAAAATTTGAAAGCTTCTCTTTTCTCCTCTGATTCATGATCAGAAGGGAGATACTTCTTCCCTTTCCTTTGATCCACCTTGATCTCTCTCTCTCTCTCTCTCTCTAAAGTACTTGTTCTTCTACTCTTATATATATGTATATACACTAGCTTTGTTGATGAGTTTTGAAAACATTGATAAAAGAAGATCTAAGATTTCTCAAAAAAGATGATCTTAGTGATTTGAAGATGAATGAATGAAAACAAATTAAACACCAAGATCAAAAGAGAGGATTCTGTTTTGCTTCTCATATTTTAAATAAGAAAGAGAATTATGACAAAAATAAATAATAATAAAGAACATGTTAAGAAAAGAACAAGATAATATTAACATAGACTTTCTTGTTGTTAAAGTCATGTTTGTCCCTTTGGAGTTTTTTTTATAAATAAATTGTTTTTGGATTACTATGCCACGTGTGTAAAGTATTTTTTTTTTCGTAGATGATGGTTCTATGACAAAAATATTTTTATTTTAGTTTCATAGGTAGCTAATTTAGATTAGTTGAAAATTATAGTTAATTATATAGTTTAATTAAATAATATTATTTTTTGTAATTTGAATTAATTATTTATTCAATTCAATTAAATTAAATGTATTTTTTTACGTGATTAATTGAGTGATATAAAGATGTACTAAAAATAAGTAGTATATCATTATCAATTTATTATTTACCCGTTTTTGATCTTTTATTCTTTTAGATTTTTATTTTTATCTCAAAACTTTAATTCATTTACATTTATGCACATGTTATAAAATCCAAAATGTATCTCTTAAATGAATTTTATGTTTACCATATGTTTTGCTTTGAAAATAGAAGAGTACTTTATTACCACAAGTCTAATACTTGCAATGTGAATTATGAAGCACACTTGTGCATAAAAAACATGTGTGAAGTTGGAAGATAAGAAAATGCGAATAAATCGGACTGAAAGTGTTTTAGAAGTTTGAGAAAAAAAATGTGAACAAAATATAATAAATAAAGGCAAATTGGTTTATTTTTATTTAAATTAATCGCTTCTTAATATATATATTTAAGTCTAATAAAAATTAGGGACAAAGGGAGTACACGGATAATCTAAAATTCTAATTTCTGACGGACACCCAAATTTTTGTATATAAATAATATTAGTTAGCATGTATAGATATTAAAAAAACAATTTTATATAAAAATTATATAAAGATTATTTTTAAAATATTTGTGTTTATCATTAAAATATTAGATCATTATGTGATAAGAACTTGAAAATATAACGTAAAGATCTTAAAACTTGCTAAACTCTGTTAATTCTTATGATCTTGATGATAAAATTTTATTTGAACAATTAAAATTCATTTGATAGTTTTAATAATTGAATTAAAATCAAGTTATATGATATTAAATTATTCACATTTATTTTCCCCCCTATTGCATGCATTTCTAGTAGAATAATATTAACTATACATATTATAATTGTAGGTAGAAATGTTTCTAAGTTTGGATTTATAATTGAATTATGATCAAAGTAATTTAAAAAAAAAACATTAATTATGATTAAATTATATATTTATGAATTTGCAGTAAAAAAATAATATTTAGGTAAGGCAAAATACATCTCATAGTCTTTTAACTTAATTTTAGGTAATAATTCAGTTTTTTTTTTCTTCGAAGTGATCATTTACTTAATTTTAAGTAACAATTTGATCTTTTATGTCTTAAAATATCAACAATGTTATCTTTTTTTACAGAAACTCAAAAAATTTGTCATCATCTTCAAACAAAACCCATAAAGTTAATTATCATCTTCAACAAAATCCAAATTTTTATCAAATTCATAACTTAAATCTTCAAATAAACTCATATTTTCAACTCCAACAATAACACACCAACAACAAATAAAGAAGATATTGATTTGGAGAATGATAGAAAGAAGAAGATGATATTGTTTTAGTGATTTGATGATTAAATCTTAAAGTGTGGGTTTTTTATTTGATGATTTGATGATTAAATCTTAAAGTGTTGGTTTTTTATTTGATGAATTTGATATTGTTGTTTTTGTTATAGATAAAAATATGTATTTATTTGAATATTTGAATTATAGAATCGATAAATATATGATTTTTTTTAAATTGATAATAAATTTTATGGATTTTGTTTGAATATGACCATAATTTTTTTTGATTTCTGAAGAAAAAAAATAACATTATTAACATTTTAAATAAATGACTAAATACAATAAAAATATACATAATTGAATTATCATCTAAAATTAAATTAAAAAATTACGAAAAGCATTTTGCATTTAAATAATTACAAAGACACCAAAATTTCATGGACATGTCCTATTTGGCATATATAGATCTTACATGTGGTTGCTTATGTCTTACGAGTGGTTTTCTTGATATTCTAATATTGTATACCTTGTTTGAATTATTATAATATTTTGTAATTTATTATTTATTTATTTGGATCGCATAAAGAGGTATGGGGTATTATTAATTCAGTGAATGTACGTTCATTTTCGTTTTGTGGAGAGATCCATTTTTGGCTTTATTTTTGAGTATTAATGTGTGGTGCCTTTCGGTTGTACGTAACAAAATATTATTTTAATGTATCGTCGCGAATCATGGACGCTTATTTGCGCATGTAAAATGCATCTCTTCGACATGCTGCCCTTTTTTTTAAACCAAAAATTAAGGTCCAAAGCATCGCACATGAAAGTTGATATCTAACATATATGTAAAAATTAATTACTTTTTTCAATTAAGTTTAACTTAACTGATATATGTCGATATTGTTAGGTTGAATATCTTTATTTGAGTTTGAACTTGAAATCTCACAATTGTATATGTGAGTTTCAATTATATTTGCACTTCGTCTAAAAAAAACTAATTACATCTCTTTTATATAGTTATGTTTATTTATTTATTTACATAATGTAGATTTTTTATTTTTTCATAATTAAATTAATTTGCAAAAATATTTTGATAAATTAAAATATATTAATAAAATAAAAAAGAAAGAAAACAAAAATCTCAAAGGCAAAACTAAATCCAAGAGGAAAGAAACAACAATCCAAAGAGATCAAAAGATGTCAAATGCAAAGACTAAGTATTAGCTAGCTTGCAACACATATTATAAGTGTCTTTGTGACATTGAATAAACAATTTATTTCTCTTAGATTTAAAGATAATTGCAAAGAACTTAGTATAATATTTAGTAGTGCAATTAAACCTTGTTAGATCGGTTCTTATATACTTGTTAGATCAGTTTCTTATCAGATCTAACATTAAGCGTTGTAATAAATAGTTAATTATTAAATCAGCTAAAATAATAGATGTAACAAGTCACATTAAAAAATGATTTATTAAATCGGTTAAATTTGAACCAATATAATAAGTCAAATTAAAAAATGATTTATTAGATCGGTTAAATTTGAACCAATATAATAAGTCAAATTCAAAATTAATCTATTAGATCGATTAAATTTGAACCAATATAACAAGTCAAATTCAAAATTGATTTATTACATCGGTTAAATTTGAACCAATATTACAAGTCATATTCAAAATTGTTTATTTTATCGATGAGTGAATCGATTTAAATAATTAACTTTTTGATTTTTTGTTCTTTATAACTTTCACCCCTTACATATGCATCCTCATAATTTCACATATTACATTATTAACTAGAATTTCTCATTCAACCATAAAACACAAAACTTCATACGAAGCTTTACATTTAAAAATCAATGACAACGAGTCATAAATTTTTTACAAAATCTAAATTATCAAATTTAGAGCTACATAATATTCACTAGTAAAAAAAAAACATTATCTTCTATTAACAGTCTAAAGATACTAAAATGATACAAGTGCTTCAAGCATTTTCTATTAGTTCAAGAATCAAGTTTGCACAACGTTGTCGGACATTCATCATTTCTTCATCTTCAAATGGTTTTGATTCTCCAAATATCTGAATTATAAACATTGAAATAACAAAGTTATCTAAATCATGTGACCATAAAAATCATAAGTAGTTAATTAATACTAAATTTGAAAAAATCTATCACATACCCGCATCCATGAATCAACAAGACCACTAAATACAATGTTCAACATATGTATCATAATGTAGTAACCACACTCATAACCTTTAGGTTGTCTTTGACACTAAAATTGAATATTATATGTAAATTATAATGAGTAAATATTATATAGATAAAAACATATAAATTATAATTGAAATTCTATATATATAATCTAAACAACTTACAATGGGAATGCTCCATGTGGGCTTGTTATTTCTTAATCTTCGCGACTTAAGGAAAAACTAATATATTTCCACTAACTAATTATTTCCCTTTCCCTCTTTATGCCTCTCACTTCTTAAGATTCAGGGGCTTTTACATCAACAATGAGAAAAATGGATGGTTTACCAAATCATGCCATGCAATAAATGGTTAAGAGAAGAATAATGAGATAGAAACCCTCAGAAAGCTGTAAAGGAGTTAAAATACTAGAATTCAAACTTTAGTCAAAATGTAAAAATATTAACTTAGTTAACTACAAAGCGCCAATAAATAAAATTAATAAAGAAAAACAAATTATTGTAGAAAATAAACCACATAGAGATGAATTATATTATTATATTATTCACTACCTTTAAAGCCATAAGCCTCTTAAAAAAGTTTTGATATACAATAATGTTGTGCCATCAAGCATGTTCAGAATATATCTATCACAAAAGCAAAGAATCTAAAAACTCAAATTTTGTGCATTTGCATGTGCCTTAGCATTTCTATTTTGTGCCAACACAACAATGTTTAATTGGATTTGTAGAAGGCCAGCATAGTCATTTCTAAAAAGATCTAAATGTGCATTTGAAATACATATACCAGAAATACAATAAACACTTACAAATCGACGATGTGCGTGATATTTTTATTTGGTTTCCATCCCAATGAACATAGGAAGACTATAGTATTCTTCTTAGGAAAAATAACGAGCAATTGCCAATAACAACTACATTGTGTAAAAAGGTAAAAATGTTAAGTACATTTATGTTATAAACTTGTAATGGATAAATTATAATAAAATTTTACTTATTTGTTGAGATAAGGTAATAGATAACACTCTTTTTGATCATGCTGCAACTTATTTTGTATGTATTTTTTAGCCCCAATAGAATCATATTCACTCTGAATGAAACACGGATCAATGAATCCATACACGTCACTCTTGTCCAAGTCAATACAAATGCGATGCATATATCTAAGATATTAAAATAAATAAATTAAAATAAGTATTTGTTATAAATGAAATTAATTTTTTTACTAATTTTACAAATTAAATGTACTTACGTCAACCATATTTGTATAATAGTGATGCACAACTCTCGATTACCCATACACAACTCCACTATATCACTTTGTCCAAAAACAAACACTTCACTTGTCTCATGTTCCAATTGTAGTTCTATAGACAATGATATACTCATCGACTTTAACAACAATTGTTGAATACAATCTAGTTGAGATTCAGATTTTTTGAGTGGAACGTCAACTTTCATAAATATGTCAACCTCCTAAATAATTAAAGATAAATTATTAGTCATTTAAAATATTTCAAGTGTAAATAGAAAAGGCATAAGTAATGAATACTTTATTAGAAACAAGCCGCAAAAGTCTTTTTGGCCATTGAATGAAAGTATTTGAAGCATGACCAACTGTTGTCACCTCATCAGTGGGTATAGGTACTTGAGCATTTGCATCTAAAACCTTGGTAACATGATGTATTTACGCTTCATGCAAATCCAAGGAGGTAGGTTGTAGATAACTAGTAGAACAAGCCATGAACTATGGTTACTACTTAAGTTTCCATATGGATTCATTCCATTTGTAGCAAGTCCAAGCCTAAGGTTCGTCGGCTCACTTTCGAACTCCGGGTACAAATCATCAATTTTCTTCCATTGCAAAGAATCAACTGGGTGATGAAGTTGTCCATCACGCTTCCTCTCATCAGCATGCCATCTTACATTCTTTGCATCATTTGTATTAGCAAACAAACGTTTGAACCTTGGAACAATTGGAAGATACCATAACACCTTCGCATGAGGTGTCTTTGAGCTTTCATCATAAATGTAATCACCATCCTTCATTTTGTAGCGTGATAGTCCACACCTAGGACACTTAATCAACTCTTCAAACTCATTTCTATACAATAAAAAATCATTAGGGCATGCATGTATTTTTCCTATACTCCATTGCCCATTGGACACAATAACTTATTTGCCTCATAGTTACGATTCGGCAATGTGTTACCTTCTGGGAGCATTTCTTTCAACAATTCAAGTAATTCAGTGAGGCTTTTATCTGTCCAGCCATTTGTCGCCTTCAAGTTGAACAATCTCAATACGGCAGACAACCGTGTGAAGTTAGTGCATCCCGAATACAAAGTCTCTTCTTTGTCACTGCACAAATTATCATATACATGTGCACAATTAAAGGACTCTTGTCCAACATCACGTATCATGTCCTCTAGTTGATCATTCATATCTACATTTACTTCCTCTCTTTTTGAGGTATTTGACATGTTTAACGAATCACCATGCCATATCCATCTGATATAGTTTAGGTCAATCCCAAAACAAATAAGATGACTTCGTATTTCCTCAAAATATAATGTATTTTCATTCAAACAAATAACACAAGGACAATAAAACCTTCCTTTACTTTCAAGAAGTTTTTTTAAAGCAAATTGTAAAAACTCCTCAACTCCCTTTTCATACTCTTCACTCAAATGATTAGCATTCATCCAATTATGATTCATAACTACTTCTGAAAAAAAAATACAATGGTAAAATGATTTTAATCACATTTTAAGGATCATATTTCTACATAAAAAGTTAATTGAGTTATTTATGTTCTCACATCTATTATGTATTTGCTTTTACAATGCAAGGCTTACATAGTGTGCATATGGTAATTGTGTTTTTAATACAGCTTGAGGGTAATGCATATTTTCTTTGTAACCATTGTATCCATAGCAATTAAATAAGTTTTTTGAGCAAGAGATTGGAGTTAGAAGAAGAGTGCGCAGGGTTTGGATGCATAACAATAAGCACAATCTTGCCAAAAAATTACATAATTATTCTTGTATATATTGATAAATTTTTATTAAATTTGAAAGACTTAAATTACCTTTATAAAATAACTCTTACACTAAAAAAGTCATGCATGTTCAACAAAATGATTTTCAAACATCTTGATCATTTAGTCTGCTACTACTCCTATATCACAACAAAGCCAAATAGAAAGAAGAGTACTCTTGTCAGTTGGGGCAGCTCTAACTGCTCTTGAAGAGTGGATGTGGACACTGGCCAAAATTATTAAGAAGGATGAGGAACTACCAGAGCTATTCTTAGCACAAACTGGTACTGGTGCTCATAAGTTTGCCCAAGGACTCAATATTTCTTTTGCCTCTCATTTGAGAAATTTGGCTGCTACATTTAGACAGAGTGAAGATCAAATTGGTTGTTTTATTGCAACTAGAGAGGATTTAGTCTCTTGGTTGCAGCAATCAAACTCTCTGTCATCATCTATTGCAACATAAAGATCGATACAGATCAACATGAAAATATATAGGTGTTTAATGACAAATAGTTGTATTTATTTTGCACCATTATGCAATTTCATTATACCTCAATGGTGGCATGTTACAATTTAAGTTACTAACATTATAAAATATACAAACCCTCGATAAAATTATTTAATATCTGCATCCACAATTCCACATTACTTTTTTTTTTCAAACTCTTATTTGGATAAATGGATTATTCATTGAACATATTAATATGATATGTCTATGTTTCCTTTAGCACTAACCATATACGGTTGGTTATGTGAATGTTGAACTAAATTCGAAGTCTCATAGTTTGGTTATACTAATAATAGCTTTAAATTTTGAATCATATAAGAGATGCACTCTAATTAAACAAGTGATGTACTGTGACCATGTGAACCATAGGCTTCATTTCACCTATTGACCCGAAGCGGCCAGTCATCATGCAAAGTAATTTCGGTTTGAGAAATATGCAGCAAATCCAAACTATATTTACAAATTTCACTGTAAAGCCAATAAATGATTCCATCATGTCTAAACTCCAAAGCAAGTATAACTTTCAAACTATTTCAGTAACAGTTAAAAGCGACAAAAGCTAACAGAAAAGGCCCCTTCAAATATATGCATCATAGTAAATCAATTCCTAAGTTAAACATCAATTTTCTTTGTAAACAATATTTCTCTAACTCAACACATAAAAATAAACGCCTTCCAAAATAGGAACACTTCTAAGCTCTAACATATGTACACCATATCAGTATAAATTAAAAATACTCACACAAACAAATTTAACAAAAAGAAAAGCTACTACTTGAATTAGAGAAGCATAACAAATACTTGCTAAAACAAATGGGGAATTTTCTGAGAGCAGAATTGTGACAAACCAATAAAAAAGTCGATAGTAATAATTAAATAAAAGTAAAGAGGTGAAACAAATAACCAACAAAAAAGGGGGGAAAAACGAAATCTTGAATGGGAACTAACATTGCTTCCTTTCTAGGCTTGGTAAACCCGCAACCCACCGGATCCTGAACCCGGATCGGAGCGCTGCGGCGGAGGCATTGTTTGTAATCCTTATAAACATGATTTGTAGTGTTACTATTTCAACGGTTTTTATTGTTTAGAAAGGGTATAACTTGGATGATTATTGTATATGGAGAATGAGAAAACAGAATGAAGCAAATGGTTTCATTACTTTGAATTTGAAGTTCTTACATCACTCATTGCTATATATAGAAGTCGTTACAGTTAAGACCATAACTATTAACTAACTGTCGTAGGCACTTGATTCTTTGTGATGTTCACTTCTAGGGCTCCTCATAACATACTCTAATAGCACCCCTCAAAGTCAAGGTGGTTACACATTGAGTTTGGTGCAAACGTCTTCAAATTAAGTTGATGGTTGTGACTTCGTGAATGAATTCAACTCACATGTTGGTCACACGAAGGACAACTAGAGACTTAGACACTACCTGTTTCAAGGCAAAATGAATGTCCTATTCCATCTGGTTTGTACAAGGATGCAAAACTAGAACAGCAATGAGGTTGTCACATAACAACATATAAGAATGTGAAAAGGAACATGTAGTTCAATCATGAGAGATTGTAGCCATGTGTGCCATTTTGTGGTATTCAACATTACATCAGTACTTGGGCGCGTCACCAATAATAATTGTTGATACAGAGCTCACCTATCGCATCAATCTATTAGCTTAAAACAAATTTGATTATCTTTTAAATGATTCAATAAAGTAAAGCTATTTGGTTAATGACTTTATATATTTTTTTATGAGAGAATAGGGACTGTAGTACCCTAATTTTGTCCATTTTAAAAACAAATATAAAAAGGAAATATGTATTTAAAAAAGGAAATAAAAATAATTACAATAAATAATTTCATTATGTATTATAAATTTACAATTTCAAATCTAATTAGAGTTTTAAAACCAAATCAAATTACAAACTAAGAATAAAGGCAAAAATAAATTACAATAAAAATCAAATAAGATCAAGCCATGCTATGTTGACTTTGTTCACTGCCAAACTCTGCCATGCTGATGATGACTGCCATTGATGCACAAGCCATGCTTATTGGTACATCTGTTCCTGTTTTAACTGAATTGAGAAACATAAAAACATAATTTTTTAAATCAGTCTTGGTACACATTGTGCAGAACAAAGAGACAACTTTTAGAGTTTAAAAAAAAGAAACTAAAAGACAAATTAAAGCTCAGCAACAGAACTGATCAAAACAGATAAGTCAAAACCATGAATACATCAGAGGTGTAGAAAAAATGCAGATGATGAGCAAAGAATCAAAACATCAAACAAGAAATTGATAGAGAAGGACCAAGGCAGACAAAGAAAGCAACTGAACACATAAAAAACTCTATAAATATACCCTATAAAATTTCAAAGAGAGGATCGAAGTTGAACTAAAAACACACACACACAAAAGAGGATGAACACCACAGATAAAAAATACGCAAAGAAATAGGAAGAGGAAGAAACCAGAGACCAGTAACAACAACAAATAGAAATCGCAGGTATTTTTATTTTTACAATAAATCTGTTTCAACATCTTTATCATACAACTAATATTTCGTTTAAAAATGTTGTTTTTATTTTATTTATAAAAATGAAAATTAATGAAAGAAACTTATAAAAATATGAATAAAATTTCGAACCTGTGCCTGATGTCACTACCGTTCGCCGTTGACGTCTTTTGTCACTTCCGTCACCGTTGACGCCTTTATCACTGCCATCGCCGTTGACGCCTTTATCACCGCCATCGCCGTTGTTGCCTTTGTCACTGACCGTCGCTGCTTCTTCGTCCTTCTTCGTGTTCGTGTTGCTTATCCACAGAGTTCTCATTTTGTGTTTGTTTCCCTTAGTGCGGCCGCCTCCTTCATGAAACTAGGGTTTTTTCTAGTTTCTGTTTACCCGGTTTTTATTTGCTTGGCCGCCTCCTTAAGATAAGCTAGGGTTTTCTAATTCCTTGTTTTAACCTTGCGTGGGCGCCCCCTTTGTTTGACAGCCCAAATGTACTCATTTTAATCTCAGCCCAAATCTACTTATTTTAGTCTCGGCCCATAACCCAACTCATTTTTATTTTACTAACTCAACCCATTTAAATTTTACTAATCTCAAC
>NC_021167.2:12713046-12721225 GCF_000331145.2 Cicer arietinum | reverse complement strand
TTCACAAAATGGGTTGAAGCAGCTTCTTATGCCAATGTGACGAGAAGTGTGGTTGTCAAATTCCTTTGGATAGATAATTGAGGAAAAGTGTGGTTGGCAAAACTTTGGATAGATAAGTGATGTACTGACACCCGGTTTTTCAAAGCGAGGGTATATTTTTTTTTAAAAGTAATTAAAAACGAACAAAGAAATAAATCAGGAAATGCTTTTGGATAAATAATTGAGTCATTATAATTTACGCAGCGGAAAAGTTTCTCCAATTATAAATCCAAAACATTTACATAACATCAAATGGTACATGGAACCCATCCAAAGATGATATCAAACTGATAATATTTGTATAAGTACAGTTTTCCAAACTAAAAATACTTCAAACCAAAAAGAAGGACCCCTAGTCCCTATACATCATCCTAATCTGATCATCCTACCAAAAAGCTATACACCCTGAGTAATCTCCACGCGCCCCGTGAGATCCTCCTAACGTAACTGCAGTCAAGCGTTCCCATCTCCATTCCTGTCCGTAGGGTACGAACCGGTAGGGCCGTCCTGACTCTCATCTGAGGGCAAAGCCCAGATTTCCACAATAGTTGTAAAGGGTCACCAACCAGAAAATAACAGTTAACACATAGCAATTAAGTTTTTGAATGCTCAAAACAACTTTTCAACTAAGCATGCACCTTAACAGGATTTTCAATATGCGAAAAGTTCATACAGTACATTGCCAATGAACATGAAGGTAAAATGCAGTTCTCGATCTCCTAATTAACACATGATAAAACAAGACATGGATAGATTCATGAGCAATTAATCATACAACTAAAACTGAGGATTTTCACTGAGCCAATCGATTGGGCAATCGATTGGGGTGAAGATTTTTAATGAAAATAGAATCCTGGGCTGAATCAATCGATTTGGCAATCGATTGACAGGATAACGGAGCCCCTGACTTAATACCAATCGATTTCCAAATCGATTTCCTGAAGGTTTTTAGTGAAATTTTGAACTCTGGCTTGATTCAATCGATTGGGCAATCGATTGACAGGATAGCTGAGCCCCTGACTTAATGGCCAATCGATTTCCAAATCGATTTGGTCGAATATGGATGAGTCCCTGACTTAGGCCCAATCGATTGGGCAATCGATTTCGTAAATGATTTTCGAAAACTGATTACAAAATCGATTGGCTAATCGATTTTGTCCATTTGGCCAAGTCCCTGTTTACTATCCAATCGATTGGGAAATCGATTTCCCTGATCATTTTTCCAAAAATTCATGAATTAACTCAAGTCATTCCTAATCAAGTCCACAACCTAACACTTAGCAATTCCTACGCGATTATCACGGCAAATGGGATTTCGAAAACCATCAAACTTACACACAAGAATTAACACATAACACTTAGCACCTTCAACGTAATTACCACGATAAATCAAAATTCAAATCACGCAATCATAAACTCAAATCAAATACGACTCGCCTGCGAAGCACCCTAATGCAATGCGTATATGCCAAAATGCATGGACTCGGAATTCCAAACCAAAACCCTCCTCGAAGGGCCGTAAATCATAATTGTACCGCCTATCGCAGGCCAAAGTACCAATTACCGAGGTGCCACCTATCACGGGTCAGCACGATTTACTAAAATGCGTAAATCATAAACGTACCACCTATCACGGGTCAGTACAGTTTACCGAGGTGTCACCTATCACGGGTCAACACGATTTACTAAAAGAAAAAGCGGGAATCGTAAACGTACCGCCTATCACAGACCAGTACTGTTTACCGAGGTGCCATCTATCACGGGTCAGCACAATTCACCAAAAACGTAAATCGTAAACGTACCACCTATCACGGGTCAGCACAGTTTACCAAGGTGTCACCTATCACGGGTCAACACAATTCACCAAAAACGTAAATCGTAAACGTACCACCTATCACGGGTCAGCACAGTTTACCAAGGTGTCACCTATCACGGGTCAACACAATTTACCAAAAACGTAAATCGTAAACGTACCACCTATCACGGGTCAGCACAATTTACCAAGGTGTCACCTATCACGGGTCAACACAATTTACCAACATGAAATGCATGAGCATACACAGACTCCATCCACAACAATCGTTAAGCAAATGCAGATATTAAAAGATTCCCCATTTTTAATACCCATTTAACTTAAACGACTTTCACCACAAACATTAAGTAACCAAGACATTAAGAGATTCCCCATTCTTAATACTCATTTACCGAAACGATTTTCAAAAACGATAGTTAAGTAACCGAGACATTAAGAGATTCCCCATTCTTAATACTCATTTACCGAAACGATTTTCAAAAACGATAGTTAAGTAACCGAGACATTAAGAGATTCCCCATTCTTAATACTCATTTACCGAAACGATTTTCAAAAACGATAGTTAAGTAACCGAGACATTAAGAGATTCCCCATTCTCAACGCCCAGTTAACTTAAACATTTTCCTCAAATGCACATTAAGTAAGCCGAGGTATTAAAAGATTCCCCATTTTCAATACTCGTTTAACTCTAATGGTTTTCAAATTCCACGGAAACAAACTCAAACATACTCTCACTTCAAACTATAATTCACAACAACCACACCAATTAACAAACATCACGTATGAACACGCCAAATACGACGAACACAAATCAACGCAACATAACACCCAGATACATCAATTTTCATTTACTCATAATCATACACAATGACTTCAAATTCATTTACCACGAAACATTCATCAATATAAACAAAACCTAACTCTAAGGTTTTACCCATAACGCATTAGTTTTGTTTTTCCCCAAATCGATACATTAAACCCTAACAAATTCCTTCCCACACAACCACAGATAAGTCCCTAATGCAAACTAGAAGTTTGGAAGGAGCCCTTACCTCAACGTTAGCTTTAACGTGCGTTTCCGGTACCGCGAGTAATTCCGGTAAAATCTCCGCTCGCAACGCCGCTTCCAAATTAGTTCACTAGCACCGTAGCGTGGTGGTGAGCAACTTTCCCTTCTATCTCTTCGAGAAATGAAGCTTGGATCTAGAAGAAACGGAGGGGTTTGTGTTTGGATCTCAAATACCGTTTTTCTTCGTTTTCGAATCAAAGAGGAAGAGTGGAGTTGCGAAAACCTTGATCTAACTCTCACCCAACCTTGGGTTACTAGTTTTGAAGAAAAGAAAGCGACGAAAATGAAAATAGGAGAAAGGAGGGAAATTGGCTCGCGGTCGCAGAGGAAGAAGATGGACAATTGGGATTTTCTTTCCTTTCTTTTTCTTTTCTTTGTTTTACCTTTCTTCCTTTTTCCTTCCTTCCTTTTATACTATTTTCTTTTCCTTTTCCTTCCTTCTAGTTTTCCTTTCTTTTTCCCTCCAAACAAACATAAATAGATAATAAATATAACTTAACAAATATCTCAAAATATCTAGATATTTGTTAAATTACCGTTTCACCCGAAACGCATTAAATTATCCGTAAAGGATTCACCGCAGTTAATTTCAATTTATTTATCGACGATAAATTTTAATTGGCCTCAAAATATCTTTTTGATTATAAAACTCCAAAATATTATTAACTTTGGCTTAAAAGCCTCCGAGCCAAAATCCAAAATACACCAAAAATACATAATTGGTACTTTAAATTTATGGGTCTTATAGGCAGTGCATCGATGTTTCTAGGAACATATTTCCTAACCATGTTTTTTGCAGCTACAACATCTTCAACAGTTTGAGTTTTTCTATGGCCATGAGAGTATTTTTTACTTTTATCTATAGAATATCCAACGACATTACAAGATTCACAAAACAATGGTAGTTTTTCATAATCAATGTAAACAAAGAAAGCATGCCTTTAATAGTCAACAATAAAATGATCTCCTAGTTCTTGTGTCATATCTACATTGATCAAAACCCGAACAAAATATCCCATGATTTAAGTATTTTCTTCATCAAGAGATAAAGGAATTTCATTACCTGAAGTGATCATGAAGATGATCTTCCGCCTCCTAATTTCCTAATGTAAATTCTAAGCCAACATTGAGCATTTATGTTCCTTACCAATTTTGGATTGAAATCTTTTGTCCAAAAACGCGAAGAAGACCAAGCTTCATATTTCATGTTCAAACGCTTCATAAATCATCAATTGAATCAAATGAGAACTGATAAAATCCTTCCCCCAAGGGAACAACTTGTCATGCGCCAATCCTATTCCATAAATTCAAAATTTGTTCATGTAAACTGACAATGTAATTGGTGTATTACCTTTAGATATGGTGACTCTACCATGAAAGTTATTTTTGTAACTTGCCAAACCTAGTCAGTATTCGACTTATGGAATTTTAATTGCAATGTCAGACCCTTTAATACAAGGTTTTAGTAAATTCGTTCAAAGGAATGGTGCAAGAATTCTTAAGAGCTTGATAAAAACTTCAAAAGTGATGAGGACATTGAAAACATAACCAAAGAAGGAAGCATAGAGGATATTAAAGATTTTTGAACTCCAATGATAAGAGCAATGTCAAAGAAGGCAAAAGATGCTCTAAATAACTTGATAGCCATTTTATTTGGAGCAAGTCCAGCTGATGAAGAACTGAAGTCCAAGATAGTAAATTGTTTAATCCAAATTGAAGAAGTTAAGAAATGAAGGTTGCATCTATGTGTTATCAAATTTTAATATTAGTTTTAATTAAAGTTGTAGATTTAATTAGTAAGAACATTTGGGTCTAATTGTAAAAACTTGAGTTGGGTCAAATTTAGAGAACTTGTAAGGTATTGCCACTATAAAAGGCAAACCCTTAGCTTATGCAAAAAAGGAGATTTTAGAACATATTGTCATTTTATGAGGCTTTGCTCTCTAGAGTTCGTTAAAGAATTCACTTTGAATTTATCCAGGTTGTTAATCCTTGTGGTGTTCTTTTTGGCTTATCAATCCCTAGATTGTGCCACTATTCTATTCTTGGTTTGTTTACTGAATTCTAATTTTCAGTTTCCTTTACATCATACCATAATACACAAATTTTACCAATTTTCGTGTTCAACAATATCTCGAGTTCTACATACTACTTTTTGGCGATTCAACAGCCTAACCTGCGTTTCAGAATGCCATCTTTCACCTTGTTTTGGAATCGTCTAATTCTGTGTTTCGTAGTTTCAATTATCGCGTTCTCCAACAAAATGTGATTTTCATTAGATGCTAGTATAAGGGTGTTGTTATGTGAGTAATAGGAAGACAAAGATGGCAACGATGACAATTGCTAAGACAGTATCCATGTAAACAAAGGTACTAGCAACTAACCCTAAGTTCTCAAGGGTGATACTTTATTTTTGAGAAGTTTCCTTCTACAAATATATACAATGATTTAATAAAATAAAAATAAAAATGCGTGATTTTTCTATAAAAAAATCTTTAAAAAGTATTAAATTATTTCAACAAATTTATTTAGAAACACTTTGTTGTGTCCCAGATATTATTTGGAATTTTAGTTGCAATCACGAATGATGTCACAATTGCGACCACTATAGTTGCTTGCATTGCGGATGTTGTGATACGTGTTGCAGTTGTTGTTGATAAATTTATTTTTTATTAGCATTAAATACTATAATTGATTACTTATCTATAACTCAAATATTTATATTGTCTCTCAAAAATCTTATAACCCTCTCATTATCAACTCTCTATCACTTTAATACATCATAAATTCTTAGTAAAATTATCTGAATCTATGATAAAAAAACAAAGTAAGATAAAATAATTTGGGTGATCATTACACAACTTGTTATGTTTCGTTGTGGTTGTTGCACCCATTTTGATGCGGTCGTTGTGGCACTGTGATGTGATTTGTACTCTATTTTACGATCACATTCCAATGGAAGTTGATCTTAAATAGGTTATTATGATAAAAGTCAAATATTTCTAATGATCTAACGACTCTGATTGATTAACAATGTAAAAACTCTTTACGCTCATAATGTATATGAATTAAATCCTATATTATTTTAGGAAATATTATATATTGTTTTAAAAAATAATTATTTATACATATTTAGTATATAAATATTTAGATAAATATAGTATTACTTAATAATATATATATATATATATATAATGATTTAAATATCAGTCATTCCGCTAGACACTGTTCCAGTATCCCATTTTTGAGGTTGGCCGCCCTTCTCTGCTATCGAGGATTGACTACATAGATATTGACAACAAGATATTTGGAGGGATAGTCAAGCTCAAATATTTTGTCTTGTGGAGAACCTTGTATCAAATTAACTAATATTTTGTCTTATTAACTAATATTTTCTAAATTTCGTAAGGTGTTTTATTTATCATTTTTCTGATTGAAACACGATTTAAAATGAAGCATAAGGTATTAATAGCTTCAACACAAAAATACTTCTCCACATTTGACTCTTCCATGATTGTTCTTGCCATCTCTTGTAATGTTATATTTTTTCTTTCAACAACTCCATTTTGTTGTGGAGTTCTTGCACAAGATAAATTATGAGAGATGCCAAGTTCATCAAAAAATATTTTGAAGGATGCATTAATGAATTCACCACCATGATCACTTCTTACATTGATAATTTTGGATCCTTTCTCATTTTGGACCTTTTTACAAAAAAAATTGAAGGAATCAAAAGCATCATCTTTTTGTTTTAAAAACAACACCCATGTATATCTAGAAAAATCATCAACAATGACAAATCCATATTTCATACCTCCTAAACTGGTGGTTTTGATGGGACTAAAAAGATCAATGTGAAGTAATTTAAGAGGTTTTTTGGTTGATATAAAGCCTTTTGAATGAAAGTTGGTTTTCACTTGTTTTCCTTTTACACAAGCTTCACAAATCTTATCTTTTTCAAAACTTATTTTAGGAAGTCCTCTAACAAGATCTAAATCTGAAAGTTTTGAAATTGTTTTCATACTCAAATGTCCAGTTCTCTTATGCCATATCCATTTGTCTTTATTTATGGACATGGGGCAAGATTCAACTGGTAATTCTTCAATATATAAAATATAAATATTTTTCTTTCTGGATGCATTAATATGATTTCTCCAGAATTCGCCATTCTCACTTCACATATGTTTGGTTTAAAAACAACTTCAAAACCATTATCACAGAGTTGACTAATGCTGAGAAGATTATGTTTTAATCCTTCAACATATTGAACATCATTGATTTTGGCAGAATTTATTTTACCTATGGTTCCTTTTCCTTTGATTTTAGCTTGATCGTTGTTTCCAAATGTTACGGACCCTCCATCCTTTTTGATAAACGACATGAAGCAGTTCTTGTCACCCGTCATATAGGGTCCATTTTCAACAGCATCTAGATTATCAATACCACTAGCTTCTAAAAATATTAGCATCCTATGTTTCCAATACATGTATGCGGTTCCATTGAAGGCAGGGGGCCTTGCAAGTGAAGCACCTTCTCCTAGAAATCCAACTGAGGCCATGAACTTTTATGAGAATTACTCTAAAAAAGGTAGGCTCTGATACCAATTGTTGGTATCTTTGGCCTCACTTTTATGAAAAAGGTTTAAAAACGTGTATGGCAGTCTTTTAAAAAATATTTCACAAGATTGATAATCAATTCAACAAAAGAACTCTTTTATTGAACTAATGATCAATCACGGTCCCAAGGAGTTGATTCTAATCGAAGGTTCACACTTACATGTATTGATCAATTACTAGTCAAGATTATGCAGTAATAGTTCTACAGATTAATCAAGATACATGCATGTCAAACAATATTAATCATACAAACATAAAATGCAAATAATAAAGAGTAAGGGTTAGAGAAGAATGCACAAAGGTTTATCCTGGTTCAGTTGTCAATAAGACAACCTACATCCAGTCCTGACAATCCAACTGGATTTCAGCTTTTTCTTCAATAGAAAGAATTAAGACTTGTTTACAGATTGTCCAGTTTCCTCGAAACCTATCTATCTAACTCAAACTCTTTCATATTGCTTAACCCCTTGATCCTTGCAGTCACTCGTCAGACTCACACAAGATCAAGTCCAGCTCCTTCTTGATGATCTTTACATCAACGAAGATCGCCACCAGTTTCTAGCTGGATTTTGATCAACCCCTTGATCCTTGCAGTCACTCGTTAGACTCACACAAGATCAAGTACAGCTCCTTCTTGATGAT
>NC_021167.2:12710886-12712684 GCF_000331145.2 Cicer arietinum | reverse complement strand
CCAATCGATTACTTAGTCGATTCACTAAGTCACATAATCGATTCAATAATACACATAATCGATTTGGCCACAAACTAAGAGTTTCCTGTGATTTCAAATTTTTGTTTCAATTGATTTGCCAATCGATTGTGTTTAAAACAGGAACTTAGCTAATTTCATGTTAATCGAAGTGCCAATCGATTTTGGTAGTATTTTTCTGAAAAGGCTTTACCAGTTGGTTTAGCTCAATCGATTGATACCAAACTTATCATGATTGAATTTCTCACAATAGATTGTCCAGTCGATTGTGTTTGTCACAGGCTATGTTACTTTTGAAATTTTATTTACGCAATCGATTCGTCAATCGATTAGCCTAGTAAATGAATTGTCCCTGTGACTTGCCCAATCGATTTCCCAATCGATTTGTTTCAATCAGTTTTTACTTTGTGATTTGCACAGTCGATGTGCCAATTGATTAGCATACAAATTAGGTTGCCACTGACTTGCACAATTTTTACCACTGATTGTGCCAGTCAATTGCCTAATCGATTGTGTAACCACAAAATACATGTTTCCTTACAACCCTTTTACGAAATCGATTGCCTAATCGATTTGCTCAGTAGATTTGATGATTTCTTGAGTTCCAAGCAATTGTCTCAAGTATGTAGGGTTGAGTTGTTGTTTCTGAAATCTTACTCAGTTAAAATGTTAGATTTATCATATGATGTATGAACATTGTATGTTTGTTAATTATGTCAAAATTAGGATTAAGAGGACTAAAGTCCAACAATCTCCCCCTTTTTGCATAAGTGACAAGCATACAATTTTAACTTGAGTTGAACATTTCAAGATATAATATTAACAACAGATATATTTTCATAGCATCATATGTACCATCATAATATCATAATATCAGAGTATAAGTACACATGCTATATAACAATATCAGAGTCATTTTAAATAAGTCATTATCAGTCATCAGAGTAAAATAGCACAGCAGTATAAGCATCAGAGTATAAGCATCAGATTCAGAGTAAAATAGCACAGCAGTATAAGCATCAGAGTATAAGCATCAGATTAACAGTTACCACAAGTTATAAAACAAACAGGTAATAATTTCTCTGTATCAACAAGTTATAATTTCTCTCCCCCTTTGTCAGTTAATGCAAAATGCGGTAAATGGAGAGAGTATTAAAACAAATTTTCCTCCCTCTATGTTAGTAAACATATGCACTGGGGATACTAATGATAAAAAAAATGTATCAGAGCACAAACATATGCAGATTTAACATATTATGGCAATTGATATCAGAGAGTAAATGAATGAACGTGCTTATATGTCATATAAAAAACAACACAAAACAGCAATAACAAGACATCACAACAAAGAACTTAAAAACCTAAACTAGGCTGTTCCTCACTATTATCGAAGGGAGAGGCAGAGACCACTGTATTACCCTCAGCAGGTGTCTCCTCAACGTGAGGTTCAGCACTATCTAATGTAGTGGGGTTTGGTTCCTCTGTTGCTTGCCGGCCGATATCCGCTATGTCTTCAAAAGATAGCTTGAGGCCTAAATGCGCTTGAATTGCATCAACATCTTGAACCACTGAATTCAGAGATGCTTGGAGAGTCTTCAAGGCAGCTTCCATTCTAGCCTGTGACTCTTGCATTTTGGCGTTGTGAGCCATCTGAGCTTCCATGAATTCCATCAGTTTTGCGAAGTATTCAGGAGGGGCTGCGACTGGCTCAGCAGCTTGTTGAGGAACTGGCTGAACAGGCTCAACATTTGGTAATGGTCTTATCCAAATGCCATTCACC
>NC_021167.2:12709243-12710133 GCF_000331145.2 Cicer arietinum | reverse complement strand
AACAGCAGGTGCCTTGCCTTTATCCTTGGCAAGAATCTTGTGGGTGGGAATGGGAATCCTTTTAGTCAACGTAGGTGGAGGTGAAGGGGTTTGCCCACTTGATGAAGATGATGGTGAGGGAGTTCGTGTTTGAGTTTGCTTAACACGTGCCATGATTATAATGAAGTGTGTTTGAATGAAGGAAGATAACAAAGATCGATTGCAGAGACAGATTGGATGAATAGCAGAGAAGAAATTGAGAAAACTGGAGAAATGATATGAGTAAATCGATTGATAACTGTTCCTATTTAAACCCTCAGATGCATAAATCGATTTCCCAATCGATTAGGTTACCGTTGCTGGGGAATCACAATCGATTTAGTAATCATTTCCTCTAACGGCTAGTAAAAACAGTCACAACGGTTATAACTTGAATCGATTCCCAAATCGATGTCCTTGATTTACTTAATCGATGTCCAAATCGATGTATTTAAGGTTAAAAGGTGAACTAGTCGATTTCCAAATCGACGCTCAGGCAGGGTCTGGAAAACGTTCTGAATGTTGAAGTTTTAGGCCAACACAATCGATGTCCAAATTGATTCTTTAAACTAAAAACCAAGCTGGCAATCGATTATCCAATCGATTAAAATGGGAGAGGTTTAAGCATCAGACGCTTCATAGTTATTTTAGTCCTTCTGTGTATAAGACATTTTTTGATTTCTGCATTTGACTCATTGCCTATGTCACCAACACCACTTATCATTCCTTCATTGTTGTCACCATATTTGACAAATTCTTCTTCCTTTAATGTTAAAGACAAGAATTTAGACTTGTCTCCTGTCATGTGCTTTGAGCATCCTCTATCTAGGTACCAAGGGTGCCTATTGGATGTCAAGCACACCTGCAACACA
>NC_021167.2:12708685-12709157 GCF_000331145.2 Cicer arietinum | reverse complement strand
TGTTTCCATCCTCTGTTGGCTAGTTTTTTAAATTTGCAATTTGAAACAAAATGTCCTTTTCTGCAACAGAAATGACATGAACCAGCAAAAGATGAATGTTTATTTGGCTTAGTAAAGATGTCATACATATTCCTTGAACTACCAGATTTTTGACTATGTTTGACATTTCTGTTTTGCATATAACCAATACCACATCTAGTGTTATTATTAACATGTTTATTTGGGTTATATCCAAGACCAGATTTTACATTAACATGTCTCTGATTGCTAAGTATGACATTCAGTTTATCTTTACAGCAAACTTTAATAAATCAGACTTTAATGATGCAACATGTTTTTCAAGTTCAATGCATCTTGCAGATTTGTCATGTGAATCCTTTTTCAGTTGTTCATACAAATTCTCAATTTCCTTACTATCATTTTTCATTTGTTCACAAATCATACATTGTTTTTCAAGCATTTTCTTTGTACT
>NC_021167.2:12708124-12708529 GCF_000331145.2 Cicer arietinum | reverse complement strand
TTCTGTTTTGCATATAACCAATACCACATCTAGTGTTATTATTAACATGTTTATTTGGGTTATATCCAAGACCAGATTTTACATTAACATGTCTCTGATTGCTAAGTATGACATTCAGTTTATCTTTACAGCAAACTTTAATAAATCAGACTTTAATGATGCAACATGTTTTTCAAGTTCAATGCATCTTGCAGATTTGTCATGTGAATCCTTTTTCAGTTGTTCATACAAATTCTCAATTTCCTTACTATCATTTTTCATTTGTTCACAAATCATACATTGTTTTTCAAGCATTTTCTTTGTACTCATTAACTATTTAATAGAATTCACATACTCATCATGCAGTTCATTGAATGCTTCATGTAGCTCATCATAAGAGGGATTAGATTGTGAACTAACCTCATT
>NC_021167.2:12705818-12707987 GCF_000331145.2 Cicer arietinum | reverse complement strand
ATATAACCAATACCACATCTAGTGTTATTATTAACATGTTTATTTGGGTTATATCCAAGACCAGATTTTACATTAACATGTCTCTGATTGCTAAGTATGACATTCAGTTTATCTTTACAGCAAACTTTAATAAATCAGACTTTAATGATGCAACATGTTTTTCAAGTTCAATGCATCTTGCAGATTTGTCATGTGAATCTTTTTTCAGTTATTCATACAAATTCTCAATTTCCTTATGATCATTTTTCATTTGTTCACAAATCATACATTGTTTTTCAAGCATTTTCTTTGTACTCATTAACTGTTTAATAGAATTCACATACTCATCATGCAGTTCATTGAATGCTTCATGTAGCTCATCATAAGAGGGATTAGATTGTGAACTAACCTCATTTTCTAATTCTGAGTCGGTATTTGCCATAAGACATAGATTTGCTTCTTCTTCTGAAGAGGCAGAGGATTCTTCGTTGTCACTCCATGCAATATATGCTCTTCTGGTTTTGTGAGCTGGTTCCTTGCCTTTAGTATTTGTAGTCCTATTTTGGTCTTGCACCTTGTGACACTCAGACTTTATATGCCCTGTTTTACCACATTCATAACAGGTGATTGTCTTGTTGTCACTAATCTTAGAACTTGATGGCTTTCTGAACTTGTTGTCTTTCTTTTTCATAAATTTTTTAAACTTTTTGACAAGTAAACCGATCTCAAGCTCTTCGTCAGTCTCACTGCTTGACTCATCTGAGCAACTTTCTTGTTCAAACTTTGATTGGTGCGTTTGGGCTTTCAAAGACAGTCCTTTTCTTTTCCTGTTATCTTGTTCTGACTCATCTAGTCTGTGCAATTTCATCTCATGCTCCCTGAGCTTTCCAAACAGTGTTGCAATAGTCATGGTTGCAATATCTTTTGATTCAGCAATGGCAGTTATCTTGGGCTGCCATTCCCTTGTTAAACACCTCATGATTTTTCCAATTTGTTGTTCATTTTCTACATGTTTTCCCAGGGCATGTAGATTGTTGATGATGTGAGTAAACCTCGTCTGTAGATCACTGATTGATTCGTCTTTTTTCATGCTAAACAATTCGTATTCATGCATGAGTGTATTAACACGAGCTCTTTTCACGTATGTGGTGCCTTCATGTGTTTCCTGAAGAATGTCCCATATTTCCTTTGCTGATTTACAGTTTGATACCCTGAAGAATTCTTCTGCACACAAAGCAGATGTTATAATATTCTTTGCTTTAGCATTATAACCTACTTTCCTTTTGTCATCCTCAGACCATTCGGATCTGGGTTTAGGGATTAGTAAATCATTAGTTCCAGCAATTTTAGGTATATATGGTCCATTTTCAACAGCATCTAGAATATCAATACCACTAGCTTCTAAAAATATTAGCATCCTATGTTTCCAATACATGTATGCGGTTCCATTGAAGGCAGGGGGCCTTGCAAGTGAAGCACCTTCTCCTAGAAATCCAACTGAGGCCATGAACTTTTATGAGAATTACTCTAAAAAAGGTAGGCTCTGATACCAATTGTTGGTATATTTGGCCTTATGAAAAAGGTTTAAAAACGTGTATGGCAGTCTTTTCAAAAATATTTCACAAGATTGATAATCAATTCAACAAAAGAACTCTTTTATTGAACTAATGATCAATCACGGTCCCAAGGAGTTGATTCTAATCGAAGGTTGAAACTTACATGTATCGATCAATTACTAGTCAAGATTATGCAGTAATAGTTCTACAGATTAATCAAGATACATGCATGTCAAACAATATTAATCATACAATCATAAAATGCAAATAATAAAGAGTAAGGGTTAGAGAAGAATGCACCAAGGTTTATCCTGGTTCAGCTGTCACTATGACAACTTACATCAAGTCCTGACAATCCAATTGGATTTCAGCTTTTTCTTCAATATATAGAAAGAATTGAGACACTTTTACAGATTGTCCAGTTTCCTCGAAACCTATCTATCTAACTCATATATCTTTCCTATTGCTTAACCCCTTGATCCTTGCAGTCACTCGTCAGACTCACACAAGATCAAGTACAGCTCCTTCTTGATGATCCTTTCATCAACGAAGATCGCCACCAGTTTCTAGCTGGATTTTGATCAACCCCTTGATCCTTGCAGTCACTCGTCAGACTCACACAAGATCAAGTACA
>NC_021167.2:12685308-12705779 GCF_000331145.2 Cicer arietinum | reverse complement strand
CAATGTATCTCACAAGAATCTGGTTGTTCATTTGAGTGTTTGTGAGAACATTGTCTTTTTTTTCTCAAGAATTCTTTTTTAGCTCTCTTAATGATTATGAATAATCTTTTTGGTCTTGATCTGAAAAAGCAATATCAGAATGTTATCAAAATGTTCTTAAGAGTTCTTCAGTGTTCTGAAGTATATTCAAGTATTGTTATTCAGTGTATGATAGAAAAAGATTGAAAACACTTTATATAGTTTCTGAAAAACAACATATAAATCGATTGCTCAATCGATTCATTAATGTGATAAAACAGGCTCAATCGATTTCCCAATCGATTATCGCATGTCTTGTTTTTCTTGAATCTGGAAACTACATAAACTAATCGATTTCCCAATCGATTATTTTAATACACTTTTCAGAAAATTATGTGCAGACTTATATATGAATTGATTGCATAATCGATGTTAGATGTTTTGTTCCAATAATAAAATTAAATCAATCGATTACTTAGTCGATTCACTAAGTCACATAATCGATTTACAAATACACATAATCGATTTGGCCACAAACTAAGAGTTCCCTGTGATTTCAAATTTTTGTTTCAATCGATTTGTCAATCGAATGTGTTTAAAACAGGAACTTAGCTAATTTCATGTTAATCGAAGTGCCAATCGATTTTGGTAGTATTTTTCTGAAAAGGCTTTACCAGTTGGTTTAGCTCAATCGATTACCTAATCGATTGATACCAAACTTATCATGATTGAATTTCTCACAATAGAT
Organism: Cicer arietinum; assembly: GCF_000331145.2. NCBI lineage: Eukaryota > Viridiplantae > Streptophyta > Magnoliopsida > Fabales > Fabaceae > Cicer > Cicer arietinum. Next base: position 12,705,013 of record NC_021167.2, on the reverse strand, counting down.
TGTCCAATCGATTGTGTTTGTCACAGGCCATGTTACTTTTGAAATTTTATTTACGCAATCGATTCGTCAATCGATTAGCCTAGTAAATGGATTGTCTCTGTGACTTGCCCAATCGATTTCCCAATCGATTTCCTAATCGATTTGTTTCAATCAGTTTTTACTTTGTGATTTGCACAGTCGATGTGCCAATCGATTAGCATACAAATTAGGTTGCCACTGACTTGCACAATTTTTACCACTGATTGTGCCAGTCGATTGCCTAATCGATTGTGTAACCACGAAACACATGTTTCCTTACAACCCTTTTACAAAATCGATTGCCTAATCGATTTGCTCAGTAGATTTGATGATTTCTTGAGTTCGAAGCAATTGTCTCAAGTATGTAGGGTTGAGTTGTTGTTCCTGAAATCTTACTCAGTTAAAATGTTAGATTTATCATATGATGTATGAACATTGTATGTTTGTTAATTATGTCAAAATTAGGATTAAGAGGACTAAAGTCCAACATGAATCATTTAACAAATTATCAAATTCAATTTCCAATTGTTTGCATATAAGACATGGTTCAAAATTTACCTTTGTTTCTTCAATGTTTGCCATTAAACACAGATTAGATTCTTTAGGTTCATCTGTTTCTGATTCATCAGATTCATCCCAGGTTGCCATCATTGACTTCTTTTTGAAGGGAAATTTCTTTGGTCCTTTTTTGTTTGATGGACATTCAGTTTTATAATGTCCTTGTTTGTTGCATCCAAAGCAAGTGATTTTGCTTTTATCAATCTCAGTTTTGAAGTACTTCTTGTCTGGAGAACCCTTTTTGATATGATCTTTTCTCCTCATCATTCTTTGTATTTTCTTTGTGAGAAGAGCAATTTCTTCATCAACATCTTCTTGGCTATCTTCGGAATCACTTTTCTCATTTGTTTGTTGAATGTTTGGTGAGTTTTGAGATGCTTTTAAGGATATTACATTACTTTTATTTACAGGTTTATCTTCCAGTAATAGTACTTCATGTGCCCTTAGAGTTCCTATAAGTTCTTCTAGGCCCATTACCTCTAGATTCTTTGCTTGACTTATAGTGTCACCATTGGTCTCCATATGATTGGAAGACATCTCATGATTTTTCTTACCCTGTCTTGTACTGAATAAGCTTTGCCAAGGGAGCGCATTTCGTTCACTATAGTTGTGAACCTTGAATACATTTCATCGATTGTTTCTCCTTCATTCATTTCAAATAATTCGAACTTTCGGATACCAATGTCAATTCTTGTTTCCTTAACATGACTCGTTCCCTCATGGTGAGTTCGCAGTGTGTCCCATACCTTCTTGGCCGTATCACACTCATCTACTCTTTCACTTTCTTCCCTACTTAAGGCACACGATAAAAACAGTTGAGCTTTTGAGTTTAAGAGTACCTTGGATTTTTCATCTGCTGTCCAATCTGATTCTTTCTTTTCAGCTGATGTAGCATCGTTTTGATCTATTCTTGGTATAAAGTCTCCATCTGTGATGATTCTCCACATACCCACCTTCTTGGCCATATCACATTCATCTACTCTTTCACTTTCTTCCCTACTTAAAGCACATGATAAAAACAGTTGAGCTTTTGAGTTTAAGAGTACCTTGGATTTTTCATCTGCTGTCCAATCTGTTTCTTTCTTTTCAGCTGATGTGGGATCGTTTTGATCTATTCTTGGTATAAAGTCTCCATCTGTGATGATTCTTCACATACTCGTATCTTGTGATTTTAGAAACAGATGCATTTTGCCTTTCCAGAAGTAATAATCTAAGCCATCAAAGTATGGTGGTCTGTTTGAAGACCCTCCTTCAGCTATGTATTTAGCTTTTGACATTTTTCTTTCTGAATCTTTTGCTCTAACACTTTTTGGGTGTTTAAATCTTAGAGACTGGCTCTGATTCCAATTGAAGTAGAAATATCAATTATAAGGAAGGGGGTTTGAATTATAATTGTCCCTTTATAAAAATTTTGATTTAAAAATAAGATTTCAACCCAAGATTGATCTTGGCAGTGATGAAGATCGATCTTGGTTTTGTTAAAGATCAATCTTGGTTTTGTTAAAGATCAATCTTGGTTTTCTTTAAAAACAGTAAAATCAATTTTATCAAAATATGATTTGTTTCAGCATAAAATAAACAAGGATAGAGATAGAGAGATTACGCGGGTATTTTATCCTGGTTCACCCAAACACGGGTTACGTCCAGTCCTCACAAGAGTGAGATTTTCCACTATGTGCTCAAGGGCAAGATTGTTCTTGGTGATTACACTTTTTTCACAGATCAATTTTGATCTTTACACGATTCCTACCCTTCTACCTAGAAAGGATTTCTTCAGTTCTACCTTACTGTTTTGGAAAGGCTTTAATAAGTTACCTTTCAAAACATAAAAGGATTTTTGCAATTTACTCAAGATTTGACAAAATAACCTTGAGTTACAAAGTGGAGGATTTGAGACTATTTAGAATCTGGATATTTACTCAACTCTTGTTTGAGAAATATATTTTGTAAATAGAGCTCAGTTGTGAATGATTCTTACACAACACAAAGATTAAAAAAGAAACAGCAAACTGTAAGAAAGATATAGAGACACTTGAGTATGATTAAAATGATTGATCTTTGCTTGGCGCTTTTTGTTGTGTTTTGTTCTTCATCTTGAAGCTGCATTTATAGACTTCAAGATAGCTTGGGACAGCTCATATGACCGTTGAAATAGGGCAACCTGGGTTACGTCCAGTCCTCACAACCGTGAGATTTTTCACTAAGTGTTCAAACCAAGATCGTTCTTGGTTTTCATGGATCAATCTTGATCTTTACACGGTTTCTACCTTTCTACCTATAAAGGATTTTTCACAGGTTTACCTTAAAATTTCAGAAAGGATTTAGCAAGTTACCTTTCAAAATATGGAAGGGATTTTTACAAATCACTCAAGATTATGTTAACAAAATAACCTTGAGTTACAAAGTGGAGGATTTGAGACTATTTAGAATCTGGATATTTACTCAACTCTTGTTTGAGAAATATATTCTGTAAATAGAGCTCAGTTGTGAATGATTCTTACACAACACAAAGATTAAAAAAGAAACAACAAACTATAAGAAAGATATAGAGACACCTAAGTATGATTAAAATGATTGATCTTTGCTTTGCGCTTTAAGTTGTGTTTTATTCTTCATCTTGAAGCTGCATTTATAGACTTCAAGATAGCTTGGGACAGCTCATATGACCGTTGAAATAGGGCCAGCTGTCATGAAGTAGTTGTTGGATAAAGTCTGCCAAAAGCAAGAGTGATCACATATGCATCCAAGATTGATCTTGAGAACCAGGATTGATCTTCGAATTTAGTTGAAAATGAGTTGACTTGTACTTGTGCAGGTCTGGAAAAGTGCAATCAGTGGTGTACTTTACATCTTGTAGCCTTGTACTTGCAATTGCCTCTTTTTGAAGAATGATCTTGTATTATGTCTTTATTGAAGCATGTCTTTGATTCTTCAATTTCTGGAACAGATGTGACTCAGATTGATCCTTTGCTGATTCTATATGAGAATATAAGATAAATGATGTTTCTAGGATTGATCTTTTTACAAGGAAACTGATTATCCTTGTTTATGCCATAAACGAAGATCGTTCTTCATTTCTTAGCAAAAGGTCAAGATCAATCTTCGTTTTCCTGAATAGCTTAAAGATCAATCTTCGTTTTCCAGAAGTGCTTTCTTTGATCTGATTTGTGAAGTTTGATACCTATCTTGTTTTAACATACTCAAAAACACATGTTAAATATCAAAGCATTTAGAATCATGATTAATAATCTTTAATTAATCTTTTGTTTTATTATCATCAAAACATTTAATTGAGATTTTGTCTTAATATGTGTTTCAAACCTTCAACATATTGAACATTAGTTATCTGAGCATAGTTTGTCTTATCAATAGTTCATTTACCTTTAATCTGAGCTTGGTTTTTGTTTGCAAAAGTAACTGATCCTCCATCTTTCTTGATGAATGTCATGAAACAGTTTTTATCTCCTGCCATGTGTCTAGAACAACCATTGTCCAAGAACCAAGGCTTTCTCTTTACATTTGGAAATCCAACCTGCATAAGATGTTATCTCAATCTTAGGTACCCTTTTTGTTTTGGGTCCTTCAGAGTTAGTTTTAGAGTTTTCTTTCTTCTTAAGATAGCACATTGATTTTTCATGACCAGTTTTGAGACAATATGAACATTTAATTGTTGATCTTGGAATTAATTTTATAATATGGGTTTTAAAAGGTTTTATTCTTGATTTTGAAGCATTTCCAGATCGTTCTCCTTTTTCCATATTTTCTGGAGAAAGTTCAGCTTTTGTTTCATAACATTCTCCGTTTTGAAAACAGCCTGAGGAACATTCTTCTTTTTGCAGATTTTTTAGAACTGGTTTAACAGAATGATCTTTTCCTTTAAAAAGATTTTTGCCTTTAATTAGTTCATCCGTTTTTTTTAATGTAGCAAGCAAATTCCATATGTCCAAGTTTTTCACAATATAAACATCTAGTTTTACATTTTTCTTCCTTACTTTCTGGAACAAAATTTTTTTCATACATTTTTGTTTTTTGAGTTTCATACATTTTTAGTAGCTTTAATGAAATTTAACAAATCATTTTTAAGAAGTTCATTTTCAATTATAAGGGGAACGTTCTCCTTTTTTTTTTTTTTGCAGAACGTTCTTGGCCCTTTTTACTTTCATAATTATCCTGTTGTGTTTCTTTTAGTTCTTGAATGATATTATTGAGAATATTATTACTATTTTGAGCTTTTTCTTTTCCTTTATGAAATTGTTCTTTCAAGGAACTACATTTTTGAATAAGAAGGTTTAAATCATTTAACAAGTTATCAAATTTTTTTCCCATTTGTTCACATAAAAAACAAGGTTCAGAATTTGTTACCTCATTTTCTTTTATTTTTCCATCAAGCATATGTTGGCTTCCTCACCTTCTTCTATTTCTGATCATTTTGAATCATTCCACGTTGCCATCATTCATTTCTTTTTGAAAGGAAATCGCTTTGGTGGTTTTTTGTTTAAGGGGCATTTTGCTTTGTAATGTCCTATTTTATTACATCCAAAGCATGTGACTTGGCTCTTGTCCACTTCTTTTTTGGAATTTTTGTTTTGAAATCCCTTTTTGATTTGATCTCTTCTTCTCATCATTCTCTGTATCCTTCTAGAGAGAAGAGCAATTTCTTCATCAGCATCTTCTTGTTTAGTTTCTTTTGGTTCCTCCTCTATTTGTACTATAATGTTTTCTTGGGATGCTTTTAGTGTTATTGCCTTTCCTTTCTTGAATGGTTTATCTTCTTGCAGCAATACTTCATGTGCTCTTAAGGTTCCAATTAATTCTTCAAGGGGAAGTGATTCAAGGTTATTGGCCTGGCTTGTAGCTATTACCATTGGTCTCCATATAATTGGAAGACAACTCATGATTTTTCTTACTCTTTCTTGTATTGTGTAAGCTTTGCCAAGAGAACGCATTTCATTCACTATCGATGTGAACCTTGAGTACATTTCATCAATAGTTTCTCCGTCTTGCATTTCGAACAGTTCGAATTTCCTTATGCCGATGTATATTCTTGTTTCTTTGACATGGCTTGTTCCTTCATGATGAGTTTGCATTGTATCACATACTTCATTAGCAGTTGTGCATTCATCTACTCTTTCACTTTCTTCCCTCCTCAAAGCACATGATAAGAATAATTAAGCTTTAGAGTTTAAGAGTGCCTTAGTTTTATCATCAATTGTCCAGTCTGTTTCTTTCTTCGCAACAGAGGTTGAATAATTTTGATCAATTCTTGGTATGAAATCTCTATTTGTAATGATGCACCACATCCCTGTATCTTGAGATTTCAGAAACAAATGCATCTTATTCTTCTAGAAGTAATAATCATATCCATCAAAGTAAGGTGGTCTATTTGAAGATCCTCCTTCAACAATGTATTTAGCTTTCGACATATTTTCTTCTAGATCTTTTCTCTACCACTTGTTAGGTGTTTTTAATCTTTCTAGAGATTGTGCTTTTGATGTCAATTGAAGTAACAATGTCGATTTACAAGGAAGGGGGTTTTAATTGTAAATATTTCTATTTAAAAATTCTTGGAAAAGTCTAAAGATTTAACTCAAGAATGATCTTGGTTAAGAAAACGGAGAACATTCTTGGTTTTTATCAGAAAATAGAGAACGTTCTTGGTTAGCTTAAAAACAAAAATTCAGTTTATGTTTTATCACAGTTAATCAATCAAGCTTAATAACCAAAGAGATAAGAGAAAGAATACCAAACAAAGATGTATCCTGGTTCACCCAACTTGGGCTACGTCCAGTCCTCACAACTGTGATATTTTTCACTAAATGTTCAAAACAAAGAACCTTATTAGTTTTACAGCACCTAGCGTAGATCAACCTTGATATGTTACAAGCTCTATTTTTTTTCATCCAGAAATCAATTTAATCACCTATCAACCTTGATGGGATTTCTTACAATATATTCAAACTATACCAAACTCTTATAGTTTGAGTGTTACAATAATGATGAGATTGTTTTGATAAAATCTAAGATGTCTCAACTCTTGTTTGAGATTTGATTATTTACAATGAATTCATTACAATAATAATAGAGTATGATATACAGCCAGAACTAAATTTTTTTTTTCGAAAATGAGAATTTCAAGTATGTGAATGTGAATGATTTGTAAGACTTGATAGCACTTGAACTTCTTCTTTTTCCCTGGGCTTTGACCTTTATTTTATAGGTGTTTTGGAGCATTTAATAATGGTCAAAAGAGTTGTTGGTAGTGCTTTGTTAGTTTGGTCAAAACCAATATATATGAATAAAATTCCAACCTTTGAACATTTTTTGGAACCTATTTGACTGGGATGGTTTATTCGTTTTTGATCATATTTCCCTTGTGTTTAATGATCCTTTATGTTTCACATGTATTTGTTGACGTTATATCTTCAATCTGTAGACTTGATTATACCTAAAATAGTTTGGAGAATGATGATGAACTTTTGTAGAACTATAGAGATTGATAATCAATCTAGACTGTCAGTTCTTTGATCTTTCTAGAGATTGATGATCAATCTGGAGGTTCAGTTTTGATCATTCTGGATGACTTCCTGATGTCTTGTACAGATCAAGATTGATTAACTTTCTTGACAATTTAGCTGAAGAATGTTCAGATTTATTTTAACTAGCTTGATTCATGCCTTTTTATCTTAGTGATTTGAATGCCTTCTTTGACTAGAATGGGTCCTACTTGTTCCTTGCCAAGTACTAATAACCTTAGTATAATATTCAAAGGCAGAATCTTCTTTGAACTAATGGAAATTGATTGATCTTGAGGTTGTGATGATCAGTCTTGATCTTGGAAAACATTCTCCGTTTTATCCAGAATGTTCTTGTTACTTTATCTGTTTAATTTTTATCTGATTTCTTTGCTTTGCTTCATTCCTATATTTGAATTAAATCACTCAAAAGCATAAGTTAAATTAACATAACATTTTAGAATCATAATTAACATTCTTAATTAACCTTTGTTTATTTTCGTCAAAACTTTAATTTGAGAGTTTGTCTTAACAGTTCATAGATAGTGAAGGGGAAGATATGTGCAAGTATCTAAAGCTTTGTTGATTGTGAATTAGTTAGTTGATGTATAAAATCGTTGCTTACCTTGGATGTATGGTTGTCAAACCCTACATTTAAGAAGATGGTAAAAAGGAATGGTTGGCCCTAAGGGATCATTTTGTGCATGGGTAGCAAAAAAATTGGAAGTTCTTGTTGGAACTAAGTTGGTTTTACATTTAGATTTTTGATGTTAACAAAAGTATTTTATCAAAACAATATATTTGACTTCAAAGAGTATGAAAGAAGATTCATGTTTTTGAAGAAAAACTAAAATAAGATTTGATTCAACTTTATAATTGAAGAAAATCTAAAATAAAGATTGAATTCAAACTTATAATTGAAGAAAATCTAAAATAAAATTTGATTCAAATTTATAATTGAAGAAAATATAAAATAAGATTTGATTCAAATTTATAATTGATAAAAATCTTTGACCAAGTTGAAAAGAAGATATGGTCAAGATTTGAAGAATATTTGATGAAGATTTGAAGAAGATTTTATGTGAAGAATTTACAAATTAATCTATACAAAATAGGAACATAATCAATCTAAAGAATTTACAAGCTCAGCCTACACAAAATAGGAACATAATCAATCTGAAGAATTTACAAACTCAATCTGAACAAGATACAATTCAGAATTCAACAAGGACTAAATTGAAGCCCAAATTTTCACTAGAAATAGACACTCAAGGTTGAATGAGAAATGCCTCGAAAAATAGAAAAGAGTAACTCAAGCTCAAAGTTTTCAATTCTTCTTAGAGTTCAAAAAGAGAAACAGAGTTTCTTATCAACAAGATAATGTGTGAATCAAAGAAGACATTATTATCAACTAGACATTCTCATGATAACGAGAGGCTCAAGAATATGTAAGTGATTCATATACAACATCTTCTTCTTATATAGTGGGTTCTATCAATAGATATGTTTCCACAAATAAGTTAAATTCAATTTCTTTTTACCTTACTAGCTATAGATACCAACTCATTTCCTAGGGCGCAAGACAACAACAATTGTTATGACCTATAAATATACTCAATACACTCCATCGCACACATCAATTACCATGAAAAGGTAAAGAGACAAAAGACATCCAACAAACACACAAGAGAAAGCATAATCGAGCTTGGAAGTGTTAGAAGAAGAACTTGTGGAGGCAATGAAAATGGGGAAAATTTTGAATCTAACTGCGAGGACGAATGAAGAGGTCATCCGATAAAGAATATCAGTAAGAAGAAGTAACATTATTAAAAAGGGGGTACAACCATTTGATGAGGTGATTGCCTATAGCTGAAATAGATCTGCCCAAATTTAATTTTATCATGATAATTTTTTTGATTTCGAATGTTATAGGAATTAGGGAGTGGGGAAAATATAAAATATGCTACATATGCGTGTCGCTCTTATGGGTTTTGTGGATTCTAAAAACTAGTGTAAAAAGAGGGAAATTCATAGCTGGTGGAGAAATGACTTTGTTGATTAGGAAGAGACTCTAATAGTAGAAGATAGTGATAGTATGATTTTATCATGGGATTTAAGTATTTTGTAGTGAAAAAGTTTCTCAAATATTAACAGGTGGATATGGCTCAAAGGTAAAATACTACTTAAGAATGAGATAATTCCATTGATCCTAACCTATGTGCCAAACAACAGAGAAGGTAAACAAGAGTTATGAGAACAACTGATTAATGTTGAAAGCTTATACCTTTACTCAATGATGATCTTTGGGGATTTTTAATGAGATTCTACAACCATAAGAAAGGAAGGGCAAAACAAATGTTAACATCGTGTGACAAAGTTTTAGTAGTGGTAAAATACTATAGAATTTGTAGAACATCCTACTTCGCATGAAATTTACATGGCATAGGAGAAACTTTGTAAGCGGAATTGATAAATTGTTCATAGATAGTGAAGGGCTAGATATGTTCAAAGGTCTAAAGCTTTGTTGATTGTGAATTAGTGAGCTGATGTCTAAAATCGTTTCGCACCTTAGATGTATGGTTGACAAACCCTACATTCAAGAAGATGGTAAAAAAATGAATGTTTATCCCTAAGGGATCTTCCTGTGCATGGGTAGCAAAAAAATTGGAAGTTCTCTTGTCTAGATAGATAGTTGTTTCCTCACCACATTCAACATCATAGCAAATCCATATTTCAACATCTCCAATCATAATACCAATAACGATTCATCAGAAATCAGAATGCATCAATATGATCGTTCAAGATGTTGAAACTGGTAGATGTATGAAAATAGATTCAAGAAGAGTTTCTTATCAACAAGATAATGTGTGAATCAAAGAAGACTTCTCATCAACTAGAAATTGCAGCGTGTGAAATCCTTTACTCCTATATCTTGCAACTCAAGAACAACTGTTTCAATTTCGTGTTTTTCACTCTAGATTTTGTTCGTCTTTATTTCTTTGAGTTTGCTTTGACAACCGATGTATCATGGTTGAAGCGCATCAATTATGATGCACGACATCTCTACAAAACTCAAATATGTCTTCGATGTTAGCATAACACCTACGAGTGTGTTGTGTGCCTCCTAGTGACTTCTTATTTTTCATGGTTCTACATTTGCCAATAAACTCTCTTTTTTTATCATTTTACATGTTTCATAATAACTTTAGATGCTTGTAATTCAAGTGGGTGGTGATCATATCAGTATCAACTTGAGGGAGGATAATAGAACTATTGATGATTGTTTAGTAAGTTAGTTACCATTTGTTTTGGTGTTAGTTGCAACTCCCTTAATAGTTAATTAGTATAATAAGTAGTTAGGTAGTTAGTTTATTAATTCTCCACAAGCTCTATATATAGATCATTTCAAGTACTCATTTACTATTTTTTTTATCAATCAATCAAATATGGACTCTATAGATTGTTGTTCGCTATCAAACTCTAAAGCTTATAATTTCTATGAGATGAATCTCCATCTCTTTGATTCTACAATTTGTAACATATTTCTCAAGACTTACTTTACCATCCAATGTGCTACTCTTACTAATACTTGATATATCAATAATATTCCCTAAAAGTTTGAGTACTCCATTCCTCTAGATATGTTCCACCTCTACCAGAAACTTTTCCATCCATATATACTTGTGATGTCATTGGCTCACAATATCAACATGTACATCGCCATTACCACCATTGTCAGAGAGATTTTCAAAATTAATTATGTTATTGTAAGTGAAGTCATCAGATATCACTATTGATGTATGAATTTGAGTGTAGAGAAAATTGACTAAGCAACATTAACATTTGATGAGTTCATTAAGTTGTTACATGCATCTAAAAGCCAAGTGCCCATTGATATGGTTAATGAATGATACATATCAAGCACAATCTCAAACACAATTATCACACAATATTTATTAAAAAATGGTAATTCAATGGATGATTAATCATCCGACATACAATATTGATGTTAGTTACCATTTTCTTTTGTGCTAATTACACTTAATCACTCATCTAATCAGACATAAGAGTTAGTACATACGAGTTTTTCACGAAATGACACAAAAGCCAAGGAGAAAAATTAACCATACACTCAATTCAAGAATATACGTTGAAATAGTCAAATCAATTAAAATAGCATACGTTATATTTCTTATTTATTAGGTTTCATTGCTAAATTTCATCATAATATTTTGCATTTCTCATTTTATGAAATTATGAATATGCATATTCACAATACAATTACAATATAAAACACAATCAAGGAGATATGTTTCCTTTTTTTGCCTTAATTACAAGTTCTTCAGTGGTGGGACCAATTATCTCATTTGCCCGTTTCAATCCAACAAATTGATACTTTCCAATGGGATCCTGAAATCCAACAAAATTATATATATATATATATATATATATATATATATAATTATTATTTCTTATAAATTTTGAAATTTTATTTTTTTACAGTGTAAAAAAAATTTACTTTTTTTAGTCTTTATAAAATTATTCTACAAATTATTTTAGACTTTGATATAACATAACATCCTTCAACTTTTAAATTTTTAATGATATTTTGTAAATATGTTTAAAATATTATTAAAATTTAATCTACACAAATTTAAAATTTTTTAAATGTATATATTCAACATAAATATATATATATATATAAACTCATCTACAAATATTTGCATAGTAATTTTATAAGAATTGAGAAATCAAATTTCAAAATTTTATACAATCTAAAAACATATTTAGAAATGGATAATTAACAAAATTAGAAATGAATCTCACCTTAGTGACAATTCCTAACTTCTCTAGTTTATGAATCGCATCATCTACTTCAAAATTACAAGTCTCGTTGAACTCTTCTTTGATTAGTTTTTCACACCTTTGATCCAGTTCCTGAGTTTACCACAACATATATGTAGCTTATATAAATAAATAGAACTCTATTTCTTCAAACTAGAATTGAAAAATTAAAAGGGTAGGAAGAAGGAAATAAAATTGCTCATGAATTGATATTTGACTAATATAGAAAACATACATGGCTTGTAGCTTTTCCCTGTACCATCAAAATATAGAATGAAATTATTACCTCTTTCACCTACACATTAAAATTTTCAAATTAGCACTTTTTGGAAATCAATCCATTACAATGAAACCTTATTTCACCTCTATTAAACTTAGAGTCTCTTTGAGGTGGTTATGAGAGTTTTTATTTTAAAGTTGATTTTGAAAATAAAATATGTTTGAATAAAATGAAATTAAGTTAGTTTTTCATTTATTTCAAAACAATTAAAATATGTTTTATAATTCATAAGACTTAGCTCAACTGATAAATATTCATCATCCTTCGACTTTCGACCTTCGACTCCTCAACCGTTATACTTAACTTGCTAAAATTAGATAAAATCTTAAGAAATTTATCTAACAACTCTAGCTTATCCCATTGGAGTTGATTATCCCTTTTTTTATTTATTTCATACAATGGACAAAACAATTTACACTATGAAAATCACCATTATTGATTTATTAGAAATAACTTATCAACACTAGTAATGATAGTACAAAACATAAACATATGAAGCTAGCTAGCACTTACTTCTTGTTGAATGACATCATCACATAAATGGAGAAGTGTTCCCTTTCCACTGTCTAGTTGTTTTTCATACATTGCGTTTGTAATCATATTTTGATATGCAGCCAAGTTTTTTTGAAACCTATAAAAAGTTAAAGACTTGCTTTATTTCTTAAATATATTCATCAAATATTATGACTTGTAGAATCCAAAATACTTTTTAAGAGAAACATAAATAACATAATGAATATGATAATTAATTTATAAAAAAATTTTCTTAACCGTCCTATTGCTAGAGAAAATAAAACCCAATAATATGGAGTTCTACCTAGAACTATAAGTAAAAACTCGTCTAAAAACTCGTTTAAAATTGTTTCGGTAAGATTTAGAATTCAAATTCTCTCAAATAATTTATCTTTCATTGAAATTTATTAATCATTTGAATCTATCTACTGAATTCTCAATTTTCAATACGATCATTAAATGCAATTATCAAATTAATTCACATCTATTTAATTAATGGAATGAAATAATTAATTAACATGCTTACGTGAAGTATGTTTTAATAAAATAACCAACAACGGTCGATAGAAGAGCACCGATAACTCTAGAATCAGTTGTAGCCGCTCGAAGGGAACTAACAACAGCAACCTATGAAATTAAAAAAAAAAAATGTTAGATTAATAAATTAGTTAAACATACATCCTTCTCCCTCTAATACTGTCATTAATTTTAAATACTCTTTCGAGAAAAAATTATCTCAAAATATAAGTAATTTTTCAAATTACTGGATACATTTATTATTATTATTTTGAATATACACTTTATTAATATTGTTAATTTATCTTAAAAGACGAAAAACTAAATTGAATGCATTCATGTATAAAAGATCACTACATATTTATTTTAAAAACATCAACATATAAAATTGACAGATTAAAATTCACTACATATTTTTCTTTAATATATAAGAAAAGACAACATAGACTTATAATTATAAAGATAGTATTAAGTATTGTTTAAAATTAGATAACCATTTTTGATAAAATTATTGAGTATTAATCATAATTTTAAATAGCGATCCACAATCACAAATGCAATTGAAGTTGCATTATTATGGATATTTAGTGTGGAGAAACTAACCAACCCAACAATAGCAGATACAAGAAATTTGACCCAATCCATTGGAGTCAATCCAGGATTTTTCTTTTCTGGCTGTCAATTAATCATAATAATAATTAGATATAATGATTTTTATTTAATTTTAGTTTCTTAAGTTAGAACTATCATAAATTTATTCTTTTAAGTTATATACTTTAGAAACTTTGATCTCTTAAGTTATAAATGTTAGACAGATATACACAAGACTAAAATGTCTAATGTTTGTAACTTAAAGGACTAAAGTATTTAAGGTTTGTAATATAAAAGACTAATAGGTTTAATGTTTCTATTTTAAAGGACTAAAATGAAATAAATATTACTTAAAGGAATCAAAGTATATGACTTTATAACTTAAGGGAGAAAAATAAAACTAAAAATATTTAAGGGATCAAAATGACCCTCTTCCAAATCTAGACCACATTATTTTTAATAAATTTTAATAAAATATATTATATTTGCTTTTTTTCTTATTACTATAAATTTATTTTTTATTAAAAATAATAAAGATCCACCCTTGCACTATTTTTTAAAACATTCATATTAGACACACCTATAATTAATTTAATTGATGAAATAACTCACAAGAACTATTTCCATATCAGCCATTGGGATGTTTTTGAAATGCTTCACAAAAATTCCTCTTTCTTGTTTTGAATTGGAACTGGCTTTCCTAAAACAATAATTTCCAACTTATTTTTAAGCATAAACTTATGAATACTAAATACTAAAGTATATAAAACTACAAATGAATTTTCATAAAGAACAATTTTAGTAATATTTCTCTAAATTATGTACCTGTAAACAACAATCATCCTATCAAATGTAGGTTCTTGGATTGTGGTCTTGCTTAACAAATTATTAAAACTGAAAATTACAACAAATTAAATTAATAATCTAATTAATGAACATCAATAACAAAAAAAAAATACCTAGAGATAGAAATTTAGCATAACCTCAATGGCATATTTTCAAGACGTATCCTTTCATATACATCATCTTCATAATTTTCTGAATCATCAATATCCTTCTTTGAATGTCTTTGTACTCTTTTCAAAAAAAGTTTTTCCAACCTAATGCAACCACCATATATATTTTAATAAAGTGTAATTAATTAGACATATATTATTAATTTTTACTCCCCATATATTTTTCATAAATTTTCAGTCCCGAAGAAAAAAAAAATTAAAATGACTATATAAAATTGTATCTTAGTGTTGGTAAGGGACCAATGGCAAAAATCAAATAAAACTTTTATAGAGATCAAATCAAATTTTACCTATAAAAATACAAACTATAATTTAACTAACTCTAATTATATTCACGCAAAATAAGAAAATACTTTGGAAAAGTATCGTAAGATTCATACCCATAAAAAATTTGAAATAATTATTTAAATCATGATTTCTTTTGATAAATATTATATTATTTTTTATTTATTTGAAAATATCTCGCCATAATTTTTATTTTAAACTTCTAAACATGTTAATTATTTCAATTACAATTAATTACCTTAGTGTTGTTAATAGATAGGACCAGAAACGTGCAATGAGCATATCCACTTTCTCCATTATAAAGTAATCACTCGTTTGATCAATTCCAATGCCACGTCGAAATATGATATACTAAAATAATAACATCAATAACTTGTCATTTTACCAATAAATTAATTCTTAGCAACCAAAAAAACATTAATAGTTCAATTTCTTTTTTTATGGTTCCTATTGTTTTCTTTTTTTAATGAATTAAAGTATTTGGTTCAAATATATGTGTAATTGCAATAAATATAGTTTATATTTAGTTTTAGTTCTTATAATCATTTTCAAATTTTCTCACTTGCAAAATTATATTTCTTAATTTTTAGTCTCTAACATCAAGTTTCTATAATATATTAGATTAAAAGTATTACCTTATCATAGAAATCCGGAAGGTTATTATAAGGATGTGCATCAAAATATTTTTTCAAAAGTATATTGTCAAGCTACATTCAAAAAAAAAAAAAAAATACAAATATTAGCAAGTGCTAAAAGCACATTAATCAATCCTTAATTACCTTATGCTTATATATATTAAACATACAAACAATTGTAAACCTTAAATTCATCAACAATGATGGGAAGATTTAGAAGATATTGTCCAGAAAGTGCAACATTGATTTCATCATCAGTTGCAATCTTGAAGTTGCTTTTTTTCATTACCTGAGTAAAGAATCAATTAATCTAAGATTTTGCAAAAAAATAAACATTTAAAATATATATGTTGTGACTTTGTCTTTCAATCAATCTCCACACATTTTGTTCATGTACTTTTCACTTTAACAAGAAAAAGTGACATAAACAAAATTGTAAAAATTATAGGGAAATAAATTTAGAGTTAAATAAATTTTTAATTTATGAAAATATATTATATTATTCGTTTTTAGTCTCTTTAAAAAAATTCTTCAATCAGTGATCTTTCAGATATTTATCGTTAATAATTTTAGTCTATATTTTTAAATCATATTATATATATATCAATTAAATTTTTAAATAATATTTTACATAAATATTTAAAACATTATAATAATTTCTTCTGCCAATTACATAAATGATAAAAATATCCAAAATACCTGAAAAAGGTGAGTCAAGAAATTTTGTTCAAATTCGTCAGTTTTTTCAGAAGTTAATCCTTGTTGTTCCAATTTTTTGGACCCAGATATAGGATCAAAGAGAGAGTATAATTGCTGTAGACACAAAAATGGATCATGTTCAAAACATATTATTATTTGTAGCTACTTATAATTCAAAATATGTAAGCTAAATAATACCATCATATCCTCAAATTGTAGAAGGTACCAAGCTCGAATTGTATACTCTATTCTCTTGCAAAGTTTCTTAAACTCTGCTTGATCAGAACTATGATCTGCACATTTATATTGTACAAACACAATTTTAACTCTTTAAAGAGAACAATAATTTAATTTGGAAGAAAGGGAAATGGAAAATTATGAATTATTGTCTCCATGAGAAAACATGAGCAAAAATGAAATAAAGACACTTGATTTATTTGGCCCCAACAAATTTGAGAACAAATAAATCAATTTTTTTTTATATTTACATTTTTTCACAGACAGTTCGTTTGTTATAATTTATTTTGTAAAAAAATTATTTTATTAAAAAATTATTATTACTTTTGAAAGTTTTATTTATTGATCACAGTTTTTTGAAAAAATATGAGAATTTTTAAAATTGTTTAAATGAGAAGTTATTTCTTAATAATTTTTCAAAAAAATCATTTTTCATAATTAATTTTTTTTTATAAAAAAAAAATTATTTTCACTGCAACAAACAAATACCAAATAACTTCTACTTTTCTTTAAAATCTCTTAAAAATCATTCTCTAAATTATTGAATAACAAAATCAATTTTTCTTTATTATCTGTAACAAACAAGACTTATATCTAAAATGGCGTGGCGAGCAAATAAGACACATGTTCCATTTTCTACTTGCTAATTTGGGTCATTAATTTTATACTAGTATTTTTTTAGAATGATTTAAAAAATTATGATTAATTTGGGTACTTTATCTTATTTGTTGATTTCGATGATGATAGTCCATCAGTGAAACTATCTCACATTAAGTGCAGAGAACTGGAATATTGTTGATTCAAACTTGTGTCTGAATATATCATATGTTCCTACAATTTTTTACTATTTGAAATGTGCTTATGAGACAATTAAATCTAAACTTTTAAAAATTATAATAATGTTATCTTTGTAACATACAAAATAGCATGGTGAGAGGCACCCCATCTATTAGATAGGGGCGTTAATGACATGTTTGGACTTTCAAAAAAAAGTCTAATCCAAATAATCACAATACATAATTTCAATAGATAGATGACAATTATTTAACTAAAATTTAATGACGATACATTGTTATACACTAACATAACGAGAATTTCAAAATACTTTGTAAGCTTAGTTTCTAACCCAATTTTAAAATAATCCTAAAATGTGGATTCTCGATAGACACTAATTAATACAAATAGTTTAAACTAACAATGCAAAATTCGTTTTTCTCATTCAACTATACGAATTGGGAGATGTCTGTAAGAATTTTTTCAACAAAAAGAAAATGAATATAAACAAAAAGAAAATGAGTGTAATAGTCTTACACTTTCTGTGTAAAATAATTTTACGCTAAAAGTGTTGAGTACTCTTTAATTTAAAAAAAAAAGTTAACATAAAATAAAATGTCTAATAGATGGAAAGAAAAAAAAAATACATACTAATAAGATCAGTCAAAACCATGACGAGCTTAGATTTTAAAATTGGAATGACGGATTCACGTTCTATTCGAATCACTTCTTTCTTTTCGTCTCCTTCCAAATTCAAATATGCCATTTTTCTTTCAATACTAAAAGCTTATCCCAAAAATTTGGAAGATGAATTAATTAGTTGGTGCTTAAGGGGTATCACTTATATACTACATGTAGAAATTAAAGGATCTATGAAACTTGAATGAAATAAAGTGGTTGTTTACAAGTCACAAAATATCATGGAATTAGATTCTTGCTTTGACAAAAAGAAAAGAAGAAAAAAAAAAAAAGTAAAAACATGTTCATGTGTAACTGTTTAAACTATCACTATAGCGTATTGGTCGCTCACAACACTAATGTTTTCTAGTTATACAAAACATTGACTCTATTTCTTAGGAAGGAAAATTCAAGTACATGGCCTAGCGAATGTTCATGATTTAGGTAGATATATTCTCAATATACAAATAAAGTATGGTTTGATTTATTCAAAGTTAATTTTATATTCTTAAAATAGATTGATTGATGTTTGTTAGTGATGGTTGGGATATTTTAGGGATAATAAGCTGAATGATTTTCCTTCAAAATTTAATATAATTTTATCTTGATATTTTTTTACATGAGCTAGGAAAGAAAATATCCTAATAGCCTTGGCAAACCACACTTGATTAGGATAATATCCTTTATTTTATAAAGATATTAGGATAACAGGTTTTTTATTTAAATATCCTATTTTTTTATTTAAAATACCAATCTGTCCTACTTCCAAATTAAAATACCAATCTGCTCTACTTTTTGGCTCTAGTTGCAGGTCGCATCTTGGGGCTGCGACTTCTTGAAAAGTAAATTTTTTTACTTCAATACATGGTCGCATCCTGGGGATGCGCACACTTGATTAGGATAATATCCTTTATTTTATAAAGATATTAGGATAACAGGTTTTTTATTTAAATATCCTATTTTTTTATTTAAAATACCAATCTGTCCTACTTCCAAATTAAAATACCAATCTGCTCTACTTTTTGGCTCTAGTTGCAGGTCGCATCTTGGGGCTGCGACTTCTTGAAAAGTAAATTTTTTTACTTCAATACATGGTCGCATCCTGGGGATGCGACCTCCCACTTGGTATGATTTTTTTTTTTTGCTAAATATTGGGTATATTATTATTATATTTATTATATTTAATAATAATAATGGGTATATTAATAATGGGTATAATAATAAAAATAATAATAATAATAATTTTAATAATAATAATAAAAAGAAAATTCTATTAATAAAATAAAAATACTTTTATTATTTAATATATGCAATAATTTATTTTAATATTATATATTCTTTGATTGTTGAATTTTGTTATTTATTATTGGGTATATTATATTGGATATATTATATTTATTATTATTAAATATTTTAAAAATAATTATAACATTAAAAAAATACAAAATATTATTATAAATAATAAAAATAATTCAATTAATAATATTATATAACTTTTAATAATTATTATAATAATAAAAATAATAATAATAATAATTTTAATAATAA